>NC_141991.1:171294016-171313689 GCF_049901715.1 Pseudonaja textilis | reverse complement strand
AATAAATCCAGTGTTCTGAGGAATCTTGGATGGATATTTGGGGTACAGTAGAAGGAGGAATTGACGGGGGTGCTTTTTGAACCCAGCTTTCAGTTTGAATGAAGCTGGGTAAAAGGAGAAATAAAGGGCTAGAAAAACAGGTTATAGTCGGCCCACCCTCCTACGCAGCTGAAAGCTAATAGAGAAAGAGGCTGGGGAGCAGTGGTGGGATTCCAATATTTTTACTACCGGTTCTGGGGGGGGCTTGGTGGGTGTGTCTTGGTGGGCGTGACATATGACTGGGAGGGCGTGGCACTTTTTTTGTTTTTTTGCAGCCCCCCCCACCTGTTTTGGGGGCCTTCTGGGCCTCAGAGGAGCCTCTAGGGTGGGCGTTTTTGCTCCCAGAAGGCTCCTCTGGGGCTCAGGAAGAAAGAAAACAGAGCATGGGAGGGGCATGCTCCATTTTTTGCCTTTCTGGACCTCAGCAAGGGGAATCCTGGCACAGCTGATCCTATGAATAGCTGATAGTTGGGAAGGAGAGAAAAAATAACTTAAGGGGTGAGTGTAAGGCGGGCGGGATGAGCAAGTATCAGGTGGGCAGGGCAGCGAACCAGTGGCAACCGGGCAACCGGGTCAGGGGGTGGCCAGCCAGAACTTACTACCGGTTTGGCGACCCACACCAAATCCTTGCTACCTGTTCGCCCAATCCGATGAGAACGGGCTGTTGGGGAGGAAATGTAGTCTCTAAGACTGTTGGATACTTTAAGGCAGGTGGACTTGAACTCCCAGAATCCCCCAGCCAGCAAGAAATCCATCTCTCTTAAAGCATGCTGGCTGGGGAATTCTGGGATTGAAGTAAAAGACTCTGTTCCAACTGCCAGTTGCCTCACATTTCATTACCTCAGTTTAAACTGACACACGTTCCACTCCTTCACTCAGGAGCAATCTGGGGGTCCTTAAGGTACTAAATTTCGTTACCTCAACAAAATGTCTACACCTTCCACCTATAGAACTGCTTCCGAACTTAAGGCTTGTTTTTAGAGGGTTATTGATCCTCTCAACAACATTGTCCTCATTAAATGTGCCCAATCATATAGTTTTGTAGCAAAGCAAGGGGATCCAGCTAGTGCTGTATAATAGGATATAGGTTTGTCTTGGCTGCTTTCTTCAGAATATTGGGCTTATCTTTTGCTTGTTCAGCATTCTTTTGGTAATAAATTGCCCTATTCTCCTGCCATTTCCTAAGAAGAATCTGGCATCTAAGTCCAAAATCTTCAATGACATCCACAGTTGACCAAGACTTTTGACATTGTGTTGCACAATTTCCTCATATATTGAGCTCCACTTCACAATTCAGTTTTTGTTGCAAGATGACCAGTTTCTCCTCAGATAACCCTAGCTTACTTTCACAGGGTTTTTTCCTTATTTTGTGCCAGAATACCATTGTGAGGGAAACTGAGGTGAACTGACACTGCCCACACTGATTATTTAAGGTCTGTAGTCATTAGATTTCATTTTAGAATCATTCATTTCTGTGAATGGCTTTGAGGTTTGGCACTTCTTTAATGGAGTTTGGCCCTTGTACCACCCCTCCTCCCTGCAGCAAACACAGTACCCATGGGCCACAGCAGCCCCTGGAAGACCTAGGGGACCTATGACCCTGCAGCTCCTGGGCCTCTTGGAGGAGCATTACTGGCTGCCATGACTAGACACCTTTCTGATTTCACTTCTCAGGTCAAGGAAGTTGCTTTTGAATGTGAGTCAACAAACTGTGTCATCCATAGAGAAATGTTGGCTAGACAAAAAATGTCACCTGAACTGAACAACATTTTGCAGAAAGTGATTAAAATTATCAACCACATTAAAGTACACACCCTTAACTCACATTTGTTCATGTAGCAGCTCAACAAAGAGATGGATGCAGTGCACACACATCTCTTATACACAGAAGTGAGATGGCTTTCTAGATGTAGATCCCTGGTCAGAGTTTTACAAAACCCACTCCAGATATTTCTTTTAGAAATACAGCAGCACGTTTTGATGACCCAGAATGGGTCACAAAACTTGCTTACTTGTGTGATATAGTCAACCTGCTCAATGAACTCAAGCTGTCACTTCAGAGTCAAATGACAACTGTGTACAAGTGAGCATGTAATGTTGAACTGCATTCAAAGCCAAACTAAAATTATGGGGGCAACAAATGAACATTGGGATTTTTACATATGACAAAGATTAGCAGAGATTTTGAAGCAGACTGAGCCAGGGCCTTCTTCCAGCTGCTATATGATCACCTATCTCAGCTTTCAAAAGAGTCTCAGCATTATTTCCCAACCACAAAACACCTTTTAACTGGTAAGTAATAGATCTGCAACCCATTTGTGAATAAGCTAGATGAATTGACTTTGTGTTAGAGGAGGATCCACTGCTTAAGATTGCAAATTAAAAGTGTTATATCTGGGAGGACGGTTCAAGAATGGAGGCAAGACTCAGAAAGTAACTAAAGCTCTTTATTTGTGACTTCAGATCTGAGCAACTAACCCCAGCCGCAGCAGCCCCTTATATAGGGCTGGCTGCGGCTAGGCAGCCAATGAAGGCGATTTGAGTTTGCCGCTCTTGGCAGGGCCAATTGCAGCAACCCGTTTACTGGCCAATCGCATCAGTCTATGGCGACCAATCACGATCGGCTTTCAGCGGGCCAATCAGATTTGCAGGCTACGAGCCTGCTAGTCCAGAACACCCCTCCCCTCTCGGTTCCGTTTAAGGGGTGGAGTAATATAGTCTCGCAGGTAGGCAGGTCTTTGCACCTGTCTGCCTGACTTACGCAGTTCCGCTTGACCCTGTTCAAACCTGGGTTCAGATGGACTGCTTGCTGGATCAAACAGGAACGGTGAACCAGTGTCATGGTTAGGGCTCTCCTCTGGTGCTCCCGGGGTGATGGAGTCCTCAGCCTCGCTGTTACTGCCATGGCTCCCGGGGCTCACTGAACCTGCCTGGTTGCTGCTTCTTGGCGAAGCGTTTGACTGTCCAGTCTCAGCTGCAGCTGGTGAGTGTTGCCAACCATGGTGCAGTGATCTCGGTGTTAGCTCGGAATAAACAGGTGTTAGTTCTAATTCTGAGTTCACTGCTTCCCCTCCCCCCCAGTGTCAAAGTTAGGGTCAGGGTTGGAGGATGTGGTTAGTCTGGAGCGCAGTTGGTCAATATGGCGTTTCCATGGTCTGCCATCAGTGGTGAGTAGACGGTAGGAGCAGGGACCCGTAACTTGAGTTACCTGGGCAGGAATCCAAAGGGGATCCCCAGAAAATTTTTTTGCGAAAACAAGGTCTCCTACCTTGAAAACACGGTGCTTGCTGCTGGAACCCAGGGGCTTTTCCGGGGTGTAGGCAGGGTGCAAACGATCTAGAGGCGATCTGAGTTTCCTGGCCATCAGGAGTTCAGCTGGGCTCTTGTTGGTCGTGCTGTTTGGTGTGATGTATTGCAGGAGCAGCATTCTAGTGACTTTGTCGTGGATGTTGCCTTGATCCATTTTCTGCAGGGTTTTCTTTGTAAACTGAACCATTCGTTCAGCCCGGCCATTCGCCGCAGGATGAGCCGGCGATGTGAGTGCGTGTCGGATGCCCCGTTCCGCTAAATACTGTTCAAATGCTAAGGCAGTAAATTGGGGCCCACTGTCAGAGACCAGGACATCTGGTAACCCGTGTGTGGCGAAGAGTCTGTTCAGTTTTTTAATGACCGCCTCAGTAGTGGTTGCTTTCATTTTATTGACCTCAAGCCAGTTTGAGTAGGCATCAACAGTTATTAAGAAGGTGTGGCCTCTCGTAGGTCCTGCAAAGTCAATATGAATGCGAGACCAAGGACCCCTGGGTGTTTCCCATTCTGTTGGTGGGGCTTTAGGTGGAGCTGAGTGGTTTTCCTGGCATTTGTTACAAGAGGCGACCCAGGTTTCGATTTGTTTGTCTATACCAGGCCACCAGGCGTAACTTCTTGCCAGCGCTTTCATACGCATGATGACCGGGTGTCCATCGTGTAGCATTTGCAAGACCCTTTTGTGTAACTTAGTTGGTACAACAACTCGGTCTCCCCACAAAACGCACCCTTTTTGTGAAAAAAGTTCTGTTTGTCTGTTTTTAAACGGCTTAAACAGTTCCTTAATGTCGTAATCTGGCCATCCCCTCTCCACCCATCCAAGAACTCGTGCCAAACAAGAGTCTCTTTTGATTTCAAAGGCGATGTCTTGAGCCGTTAGTGGAGGCGATGGCATTGTCTCTATTTGCAGTACTGGGAGTGTGGGAGCTGGGTCTTCCTGTGGCTCGGGTAGTGGTGAGCGGCTCAAGGCATCTGCGTGGGGAATAGATTTCCCGGGGCGGTATTTTAATTGATAGTCGTAGGCGGCGAGAAATTCTGACCATCGCGTCATTCTGGGGGAGAGAATGTGTGGAGTAGGTTTGTCGCCCGCCAGGATCCCAAGTAGTGGCTTATGATCCGTTATAATAGAAAACGGTCTCCCATAAACATATTCATGAAATCGTTTTATTGCAGAGACAATAGCAAGGGCTTCCTTATCTAATTGGCTATAGTTTCCTTCTGTTTTTGATAGAGTTCGTGAAAAAAATGCAATTGCTTCTGAGCCGTTTGGTAGGACGTGGCTCAGGATAGCCCCTACCCCAAATGGTGAGGCATCACACGTGGCCGTCAAAGGTAGTGTCTCATTATACTGAATTAGTACTGCCTTTGAGGTAAGGAGGTCTTTTACTTGCTGGAAGGCGTGTTCCTCCCGACGTCCCCAAATCCAGGATGCCCTTTTATCGAGTAGTCTATGGAGGGGCTCAGCAACAGTCGCCTTCTGGGGTAGGAAGATGTTATAAAAGTTAATAAGTCCCAGGAAGGCTTGGAGGTCGGTTTTGTTTTTGGGTCTTGGGGCATTTTTGATAGCTGCCAATTTTTTTTCTGTGGGGTGGATTCCTTGCTTGTCAAGGAGGTAGCCAAGAAACTCCACCCTTTCTGTGCAAAGCTGGCACTTTTCCTTCTTAACCTTGAGGCCAGCGTTTTTGAACCTCTGTAGGACTGTTCTGAGACGTTTTTCTAATTGGTTTTTTGTGGGTGCTGCTATTAATATGTCATCAAAATAGGGCACGACCCCTTTTATCCCTTGTAATAGTCTCTCCATCAGGCTTTGAAAGATGCCTGGGGCTACGCTTACACCAAACTGGAGCCTGTTGCATTTGAATGCAACACGATGTGTGACTATAGTTTGGGCTTCTGCAGTCTCGGGATCAACTGGTAGCTGTTGATACGCTTGGGCCAGATCTAATTTTGCGAATATTTTGCCACCCCCAAGTGAATGCAGGAGATGTTGAACAACTGGCACTGGGTAGGCGCTCTGCTGTAGCGCATGATTGAGGGTGGCCTTGTAGTCACCGCAGATTCTTATGGACCCGTCAGGTTTTATGGGGGTGACAATTGGTGTCTCCCATCGGGCGTGGTCAATAGGTTCTAAAACGCCTTGCGCAATTAATTTGTCCAGTTGCTCGTCAATTTTGGATTTAAGAGCAAAGGGAACTCGACGTGGCTTTAGACGAATGGGTGCTTTGTCGGGGCGAAGATTAAATGAAATAGGGGACCCCTTGTACTTGCCTAGGCTTTCGTTGAACACTTCTCGGAAGTCGTGGACGAGAGCCGCCTCCCAGTCATTGTCTTCAGTATGATGGATGCCAGCCATTCCGATTCCTAATGTTGCGAACCACTGAAGACCCAATAGACTTGGCCGGTCTCGGTCTACGACGGTGAGTGGTAGAATTGCCTTATGTCCCTTGAACGAGACCTGCACATGGCGGGTACCTGCGACTGGAATCCAGTTGCCTTGATAGTCTTTTAGTATGAGTCTCTGACTGCTGAGGTCTTGGCGTCGGATGTTGGGGATTAGCTGCTTGAGTGTTCTCCAGGATACCATGGATAGAGATGACCCAGAGTCGACTTCCATGTTGCACGGTTTGTTTTCAATTGTGACCTCTACTCTGATCTTTTTAGCATCAAGTGATGAAGCGTGGCCGATGGTGATGGTTTGATGAGCCTCCTCTCGTCTGGGGGCATCGTTAAACCTTCAGGGTCTGCTGTACCGGTTCCACTGGTTGCTAGGGCGGTCCCTCTGCATGGTGGCATTGCCATCGTTTCTCTTTGGGCTGCTCCCTCTCCGTCTGGGGCTGGAATTTCTCTTGTTTCTGCATACCTTCGTGATGTGTCCCTGTTTCTCGCAAAAATGGCATATGGCATCTAAGAATCTGCATTCGGATCGGGGGTGGTTTCCCCCACATCCGGCGCATTGGTAGTTGGACTTGCGACCCCGCTGGTCCCCTTGCTCACGTTCTGAACGGAGCCTGTGGACTTCTTCCTCCTCGCTGTCTGAGGATGACTCGACGTCTTCGTGATGGGTAGTTGATGTGTACTTGTCTGAAGGTTTCCCAGCATTGTTGGTGGGTTGGCGGTTGGTCCCGCTGGTTCGACACATTTTTTTGCTGCTGATTTATGAGTGGCTTCGGCTGCTGTGGCGTCTGCTATGGCATCTGCAAGCGAGATGTCCCCCTTGGCCATGATCTTGCTCTGGACGGTGGGGTCTCTGAGGCCAAGGACGATGCGATCTCTCATGGCTTTTCCAAGGTTAGCGAAGCCACACCAACCACCCAGGTTCCTCAGGTCTGCCACAAAATCCCCAACGCTCTCACCTTCACGTTGGTCCCTCTGGTAGAACTCATGCCTGCGAATGAGAGTTGGCATGGCTGGAGCGTAATGGTTGCGCAGAATGGGAGCAAGGGTGTCCCAATCCATGGTTTTAACTTTAGCTGGCTTGGCTAAGGCTTTAGCCATCTTAAAAATGGCTGGTCCACAATGGGTTAGAAAAACAGCTCGTTTCTTGCTGGGCGTGGCATCTTTGAGGTTGTTGGACTCCAGGAACATTTGAAATCTGTCCATGTATGAGTCCCAATCTTCGCTAGCTGGATCAAATGGTGCGGGTGGTATAACGCTGCTGGCCATGTCACCGTCGTTGCACTCTGTCAGCCACGTGCTCTTTCGGCTAGCTCAATTTCAATAGCTTTCGTTGCCTCCGCATCCCATCCTCGTCGCCAGTGTTATATCTGGGAGGACGGTTCAAGAATGGAGGCAAGACTCAGATAGTAACTAAAGCTCTTTATTTGTGACTTCAGATCTGAGCAACTAACCCCAGCCGCAGCAGCCCCTTATATAGGGCTGGCTGCGGCTAGGCAGCCAATGAAGGCGATTTGAGTTTGCCGCTCTTGGCAGGGCCAATCGCGGCAGCCCGTTTACTGGCCAATCGCATCAGTCTATGGCGACCAATCACGATCGGCTTTCAGCGGGCCAATCAGATTTGCAGGCTACGAGCCTGCTAGTCCAGAACAAAAAGTATATTTGAGACAACTTCAAATCTCCATATGTTCTGGATTAAAGTAAAGACAGAATATTCTGAGATTGCCACAAATCATTGAATAGCCTACTTCCATTTCCAACATCCTATCTTTGTGAAGCAGGGTTTTCTGTAGTGACAGCAACCAAAATAAGATTACTGAGTAGGCTGGACTGACTGTCCCCTGTCACCCCCAGATGGAATCATCCAGTTGCAGGAACACAATCTCAAGGTTCTCACTGATTCTGCATTATGGTGAGCTGTATACATTCCATTATATATGACAGTGTAATAATACTAGAAATAAACTACATTATTTATTTATTTAGAAAATTTACAATAAATGTAATGGGTTTGAATCATCCTGAAACCATCCTTCCTCCCCCAGTCCATGGAAAAATTGTCTTCTATGCAGCTGGTCCCTGGTGTCAAAAAGGTTGAGGGTCACTTGGTCATTTAGGAAAGAGTAAAAGAAAAAAAGAAAAGAAAAATGTAACCAATGCTCAATACCTGCTGCAAAATGTATATATGTATATATATATTTGTTTATATGTTTGTTTCTTTTTAAGTGTTTTAAATATATGAAACTTAAATAAACTTTATTTTAAAACTTTAAAAAAAGGAAAGAAAGACCCTCGACTCCATGATTGAAGTGAAAGGTTAACTTTTACCAAGTTCAAACAATTACAGCATAAGCAAAGTGTATTCCCACGCAGTTTGCATTTTTCCCTCTTCCCTGGCCTTCTACCAGTCTGTCAGTGTCCAATAGATTTCATTTTAGAAGTTTGGGGAACGGCTTTGAGGTTTGGTGCATCTTGATGGAGTCTCACTTTCCATTCTCACAGCTCCGTCCTTGGTCAGCCAGTTCATTCTGAATTGATACCTCTGTTTCCCATCACCCTGTCATCCCCTTTCCTTCCTTTCCATTGGTACTCCCTACTTCCTCGACTCCCTTCCACCTTTTATAGCAGACTGCTAGCAAAATCAGATACTTTCTTAAAGATTGACGGTATAATACCTGGCTTTGGCATTGGTGCAGGGGGAACCATGGGCGCTGGAGGAACCATGGGCGCTGGAGGAACCATGGGCACTGGGGGAACCATGAGCACAGGGGGAATCATGGGCGCTGAGGGGAGCAGACTGCTAGCAAAGTCAGATATTTTCTTAAAGATAGATGATATAATACCTAGTACAGGAGCAACCACACTGCTATAATACCTGGTGCAGGGGGATTCATGGGCGCTGGAGGAACAATGGGTGCTGGGGGAACTATGAACACTAGGGGAACTATGGGTGCTGGGGGTACCATGAGTGCAGGGGGAATGATGGGCGCCAGTCCATTGGCTTGACAAAGACCATTGACTCCATGATTGAAGTGAAAAGTTCACTTTTCTTAAGTTTAAGTCGTTACAGGATAAGCAAAGCTGAAACTGAATATTCCTGTGCAAAGCCTGCATTTTTCTCTTTTTGCCTGGTCCTTTGTCCTTGACAAAGGGTCCATTAGATTTCATTTTAGAATCATTCATTTCTGTGAATGGCTTTGAGGTCTGGCACTTCTTTAATGGAGTTTTGCGTGCCATTCTCATGGCTCCATCCTTGGTCAGCTGGTTTATTCAGTATCAGCACCTCTGATTCCTGTCACCCTGTCATCCCCCCTCCTTTATCCCCATTGCTACTCCCTACTTCCCCAACCTCTACCCTTACCTTGTGTTTCATGGCAAGATGCCAGCGAAGAGAAATATGCAGAAGATGGCAGACATGACACCATCTAGGTTTTGCTTATTCTCATTTGTGTGTTTCCATGTTCCCATTTGCATTTTCATTGTTCCCTGTGCCTTCCATGGCCCTTGTACCACCCCTGCTCCCTGAAGCAGACACAGGGCCCAGGGGCTACAACAGCCCCTGGAAGACCTAGGGGACCTATGACCCATGCAAATCCTGCAGCTTCTACAGCTCCAGAAACCCCTGCAGCTCCGGGGGAGTACTACTGGCTGCCATGACACCTTTGTAATAATAATATAAATATTTTTACACCAATGTATTAATAATAGAGATATAAACTACACTATTTATTTATTTATTTAGAAAATTTACAATAAATGAAATGTGTTTGAATCATCCTGAAACCATCCTTCCTTCCCCTGTCTGTGGAAAAATTGTCTTCCATGAAAGTGGTCCCTGGTGTCAAAAAGGTTGGGGACACTTGGTCATTTAGGAAAGAAAGACTCTCGACTCCATGATTGAAGTGAAAGGTTCACTTTTACTAAATTCAAGCAATTACAGCATAAGCAAGGCTGGATCAGAATATTCCCACACAATGTTTGCATTTTTTCCTCTTCTCTGGCCTTCTACCAGTCTGTCAATGTCCAATAGATTTCATTTTAGATGTTTTGGGAACGGCTTTGAGGTTTGGTGCATCTTGACGGAGTCTCACCTTCCATTCTCACAATTCCGTCCTTGTTCAGCCAGTTCATTCTGAATTGATACCTCTGGTTCCCATCACCCTGTCATCCCCCTTCCTTCCTCCCCATTGGTACTCCCTACTTCCTCGACCCCTTTCCACCTTTAGCAAGATCAGATACTTTGTTATAAATAGATGATAAAATACCTGGCTTTGGCATTGGTGCTGAAGGAAGCATGGGCGCTGAGGGAAGCATGGGCGCTGAGGGAAGCAGACTGCCAGCTAAGCCAGATATTTTCTTATAGGCAGATGATATAGCATCTGGTACACGGGGAACCAGACTGCTAGCTAAGTCCGATATTTTCTTATAGGCAGATGATATAGCATCTGGTACACGGGGAACCAGACTGCTAGCGAAGTCAGGTATTTTCTTATAAATAGATGATATAGCATCTGGTACACGGGGAACCAGACTGCTAGCTAAGCCAGATATTTTCTTATAGGCAGACGATATAGCATCTGGTACACGGGGAACCAGACTGCTAGGGAAGTCAGGTATTTTCTTAAAGATTGACGGTATAATACCTGGCTTTGGCATTGGTGCAGGGGGAACCATGGGCACAGGAGGAACCATGGGTGCTGGGGGAACGATGGGTGCAGTGGGAAGCATGGGTACTGGGGGAAGCATGGGCGCTGAGGGAAGCAGACTGCCAGCAAAGTCTGATATTTTCTTAAAGATTGACGGTATAATACCTGGCTTTGGCATTGGTGCAGGGGGAACCATGGGCGCTGGAGGAACCATGGGCGCTGGAGGAACCATGGGCACTGGGGGAACCATGAGCACAGGGGGAATCATGGGCGCTGAGGGGAGCAGACTGCTAGCAAAGTCAGATATTTTCTTAAAGATAGATGATATAATACCTAGTACAGGAGCAACCACACTGCTATAATACCTGGTGCAGGGGGATTCATGGGCGCTGGAGGAACAATGGGTGCTGGGGGAACTATGAACACTAGGGGAACTATGGGTGCTGGGGTACCATGAGTGCAGGGGGAATGATGGGCGCCAGTCCATTGGCTTGACAAAGACCATTGACTCCATGATTGAAGTGAAAAGTTCACTTTTCTTAAGTTTAAGTCGTTACAGGATAAGCAAAGCTGAAACTGAATATTCCTGTGCAAAGCCTGCATTTTTCTCTTTTTGCCTGGTCCTTTGTCCTTGACAAAGGGTCCATTAGATTTCATTTTAGAATCATTCATTTCTGTGAATGGCTTTGAGGTCTGGCACTTCTTTAATGGAGTTTTGCGTGCCATTCTCATGGCTCCATCCTTGGTCAGCTGGTTTATTCAGTATCAGCACCTCTGATTCCTGTCACCCTGTCATCCCCCTCCTTTATCCCCATTGCTACTCCCTACTTCCCCAACCTCTACCCTTACCTTGTGTTTCATGGCAAGATGCCAGCGAAGAGAAATATGCAGAAGATGGCAGACATGACACCATCTAGGTTTTGCTTATTCTCATTTGTGTGTTTCCATGTTCCCATTTGCATTTTCATTGTTCCCTGTGCCTTCCATGGCCCTTGTACCACCCCTGCTCCCTGAAGCAGACACAGGGCCCAGGGGCTACAACAGCCCTGGAAGACCTAGGGGACCTATGACCCATGCAAATCCTGCAGCTTCTACAGCTCCAGAAACCCCTGCAGCTCCGGGGAGTACTACTGGCTGCCATGACACCTTTGTAATAATAATATAAATATTTTTACACCAATGTATTAATAATAGAGATATAAACTACACTATTTATTTATTTATTTAGAAAATTTACAATAAATGAAATGTGTTTGAATCATCCTGAAACCATCCTTCCTTCCCCTGTCTGTGGAAAAATTGTCTTCCATGAAAGTGGTCCCTGGTGTCAAAAAGGTTGGGGACACTTGGTCATTTAGGAAAGAAAGACTCGACTCCATGATTGAAGTGAAAGGTTCACTTTTACTAAATTCAAGCAATTACAGCATAAGCAAGGCTGGATCAGAATATTCCCACACAATGTTTGCATTTTTTCCTCTTCTCTGGCCTTCTACCAGTCTGTCAATGTCCAATAGATTTCATTTTAGATGTTTTGGGAACGGCTTTGAGGTTTGGTGCATCTTGACGGAGTCTCACCTTCCATTCTCACAATTCCGTCCTTGTTCAGCCAGTTCATTCTGAATTGATACCTCTGGTTCCCATCACCCTGTCATCCCCTTCCTTCCTCCCCATTGGTACTCCCTACTTCCTCGACCCCTTTCCACCTTTAGCAAGATCAGATACTTTGTTATAAATAGATGATAAAATACCTGGCTTTGGCATTGGTGCTGAAGGAAGCATGGGCGCTGAGGGAAGCATGGGCGCTGAGGGAAGCAGACTGCCAGCTAAGCCAGATATTTTCTTATAGGCAGATGATATAGCATCTGGTACACGGGAACCAGACTGCTAGCTAAGTCCGATATTTTCTTATAGGCAGATGATATAGCATCTGGTACGGGAACCAGACTGCTAGCGAAGTCAGGTATTTTCTTATAAATAGATGATATAGCATCTGGTACACGGGAACCAGACTGCTAGCTAAGCCAGATATTTTCTTATAGGCAGACGATATAGCATCTGGTACACGGGAACCAGACTGCTAGGGAAGTCAGGTATTTTCTTAAAGATTGACGGTATAATACCTGGCTTTGGCATTGGTGCAGGGGGAACCATGGGCACAGGAGGAACCATGGGTGCTGGGGGAACGATGGGTGCAGTGGGAAGCATGGGTACTGGGGGAAGCATGGGCGCTGAGGGAAGCAGACTGCCAGCAAAGTCTGATATTTTCTTAAAGATTGACGGTATAATACCTGGCTTTGGCATTGGTGCAGGGGGAACCATAGGCACAGGGGGAACCATGGGCGCTGGGGGAACCATAGGTGCAGGGGGAACCATGGGAGCAGGGGGAACCATGGGCGCTGGGGGAACCATGGGCGCTGGAGGAACCATGGGCGCTGAGGAAAGCAGACTGCCAGCGAAGTCCGATATTTTCTTAAAGATTGACAGTATAATCCCTGGATCTGGCATTGGTACAGGGAGAACCATAGGCACAGGGGGAACCATGGGCGCTGGGGGAACCATAGGTGCAGGGGGAACCATGGGCACAGGGGGAACCATGGGAGCAGGGGGAACCATGGGTGCAGGGGGAACCATGGGTGCTGGGGGAACCATGGGTGCAGGGGGAAGAAGACTGCTAGCGAAGTCAGATATTTTATCATAGATAGACGATATAACATCTGGTACATGGGGAATCAGACTGCTACCGAAGTCAGGTATTTTCTTATAGGCAGATGATATAGCATCTGGTACGCGGGGAACCAGACTGCTAGCTAAGTCAGATATTTTGTTATAGGCAGATGATATAGCATCTGGTACATGGGGAACCAGACTGCTAGGGAAGTCAGGTATTTTCTTATAAATAGATGATATAGCATCTGGTACGCGGGGAACCAGACTGCTAGCGAAGTCAGGTATTTTCTTATAAATAGATGATATAGCATCTGGTACATGGGGAACCAGACTGCTAGCGAAGTCAGGTATTTTCTTATAAATAGATGATATAGCATCTGGTACATGGGGAACCAGACTGCTAGCGAAGTCAGGTATTTTCTTATAAATAGATGATATAGCATCTGGTATACGGGGAACCAGACTGCTACCTAAGTCAGATATTTTGTTATAGGCAGACGATATAGCATCTGGTACATGGGGAACCAGACTGCTTGCGAAGTCAGATATTTTGTTATAGATAGATGATATAGTACCTGGTGCAGGAGGAACGATGGGTGCTGGGGGAATGATGGGCGCTGGGGGAACGATGGGTGCTGGGGAAAGATGGGTGCTGGGGGAATGATGGGTGCTGGGGGAACGATGAGCACTGGGGGAACGATGGGCGTGGGGGAATGATGGGCGCTGGGGAATGATGGGCGCTGGGGGAATGATGGGCGTTGGGGAACGATGGGTGCTGGGGGAATGATGGGTGCTGGGGGAACAATGGGCACTGGGGGAATGATGGGTGCTGGGGGAATGATGGGCGCTGGAGGAACCATGGGTGCTGGAGGAACCATGGGCGCTGAGGGAAGCAGACTGCCAGCGAAGTCCGATATTTTCTTAAAGATTGATGGTATAATCCCTGGATCTGGCATTGGTACAGGGAGAACCATGGGCACAGGGGGAAGCAGACTGCTAGCGAAGTCAGGTATTTTCTTATAAATAGATGATATAGCATCTGGTACACGGGGAACCAGACTGCTAGCTAAGTCCGATATTTTCTTATAGGCAGATGAGATAGCATCTGGTACACGTGGAACCAGACTGCTAGCTAAGTCAGATATTTTATTATAGGCAGATGATATAGCATCTGGTACACGGGGAACCAGACTGCTAGCTAAGTCAGATATTTTGTTATAGGCAGACGATATAGCATCTGGTACACGGGGAACCAAACTGCTAGCTAAGTCCGATATTTTCTTATAGGCAGACGATACAGCATCTGGTACACGGGGAACCAGACTGCCAGCGAAGTCAGATATTTTCTTATAGGCAGACGATATAGCATCTGGTACACGGGGAACCAGACTGCTAGCTAAGTCAGATATTTTGTTATAGGCAGACGATATAGCATCTGGTACACGGGGAACCAGACTGCCAGCGAAGTCAGATATTTTCTTATAGGCAGACGATATAGCATCTGGTAGACGGGGAACCAGACTGCTAGCTAAGTCAGATATTTTCTTATAGGCAGACGATACAGCATCTGGTACACGGGGAACCAGACTGCTAGCTAAGTCCGATATTTTGTTATAGGCAGACGATATAGCATCTGGTACACGGGGAACCAGACTGCTAGCTAAGTCCGATATTTTCTTATAGGCAGACGATACAGCATCTGGTACACGGGGAACCAGACTGCTAGCTAAGTCCGATATTTTGTTATAGGCAGACGATATAGCATCTGGTACACGGGGAACCAGACTGCTAGCTAAGTCCGATATTTTCTTATAGGCAGACGATATAGCATCTGGTACACGGGGAACCAGACTGCCAGAGAAGTCCGATATTTTCTTATAGGCAGATGATATAGCATCTGGTACACGGGGAACCAGACTGCCAGCGAAGTCAGATATTTTCTTATAGGCAGACGATATAGCATCTGGTATACGGGGAACCAGACTGCTAGCTAAGTCAGATATTTTGTTATAGGCAGATGATATAGTACCTGGTGCAGGAGGAACGATGGGTGCTGGGGGAATGATGGGTGCTGGGGGAATGATGGGTGCTGGGGGAATGATGGGTGCTGGGGGAATGATGGGTGCTGGAGGAATGATGGGCGCTGGGGGGATGATGGGTGCTGGGGGAATGATGGGTGCTGGGGGAATGATGGGTGCTGGGGGAATGATGGGTGCTGGGGGAATGATGGGAGCTGGGGGAACTATGAACACTGGGGGAACCATGGGCGCAGGGGGAACAATGGGTGCTGGAGGAACCATGGGCGCTGGGGGAATGATGGGAGCGGGGGGAACTATGAACACTGGGGGAACTATGGGTGCTGGGGGAACCATGGGCGCAGGGGGAATGATGGGCACCAGGCCTCTTGACGGAGCAATATGGGCTGATTTGACATTTGCTAAAGCCCTTATTAAAGAGCCAATTATATCCTTTTGATAGTAAGAAGGATTTACAGAGCCAAAATGTAAAGCTGGGTTTGGGGATGGATAATATCTGGATCCCCTTTGTTCACTGCTTCCACTTTCACTACTGCTGGTCTGAAAGAGAAGGAGAAGAATGAGAAAAACATAAAATGGGTAAATGTATTTAATGTACTTATAATTATTTTAAAATATTTCTCTCTTTTTTGATAAATGTTTTTGACCAAATCAGCAGTGCTATGTATGGAACTGATTCCTCAAGCCAAATGAAAGTAGCCATCAGCAAGCATTGGTGTCCATCACAAGAGTAATCAACCAAGCATTTTGGTTTGCTTGCAGCCAAATATCTAGAAGACCAAACAAAAAACCTAATTCTCAGTTTTCAGTTGCTTTAATAGGTCATGGGATGGTAGAAACTAATCTCCCTTAGGGTTAGGCTGTCACTTTATAAAGCTTCAAATAACATCATCCCCAGATCCATTTTTTAACAGAAAATACTTACTTTGAAACCTCTACAATATGCCAGTGGCAAATTTAAGATTTGTGAACTTCAGCTCCCAGAATTCCCCAGCCAGCTATGCCATACATCTTAAAGTAGCCAAGGTTCAGGAAAAAACGACTCCAGGATAATGAGCCGGAGGATCTATTTCAAGTTTTTCTAACTGATGAACTTCCTGCATGGACTTAATTTTCCTTCTTTCTCCCTGTTAGGGCAGCCATCCTGCTACACTATGCATTGCCTGCTGTCAACCTGTCATAAGCAATGGGGGTGGGGGGTGGGGGAAGATAAGGATAAGGAGAGGGCTAGCCTGGGAAAAATGGAACCATGAAACATGCCGCCCCATGAGAGCCATGAGAAGACAGGGACAGTTTCTCTAACAATTTGTTAACACCTAATTGGACACTCTAGGAGAGTGATGGTGAACCTATGGTATGCAGAGCCATCTCTCTGAGCACATGCAGCCATCTCCATTTCTCCTCTGGGTCATTGCGCTCAGGCCAACTGGACTTCACTTGCGCATGCCCACCAGAACCAGAAAAGCAGCCACCTAGTGCGCATGTGTGCGCCAAGAAGATGGTTTTGTTTCCAGCTCGTGCCTGTGTGCTGTCCTCCATGCAGCCACCCCTCCAACCACTTTTGCCAAAGAGATGTGGTGTCCCCAGCATTCTTCCTACCCGGCTCAGCTCCTGTCCCTCCCCAGAAGAGAAGCCGCAGCAGAGGGAAGGGCAGGAGTGACTGGCCCAGCCCCTGCAGCCTCTCCCATGCTGGGAGCCCTTGGTGGCATCTCCATGCGAGCAGCTCACCTCCCCGCTGGCAGCTCCTCCTACAGCATCCTACCCAGAAACAGCAGCACAACAGCCACCGCCACTGGGGTTGAGGGTACAGCAGAGGCGTGGACAGGCAGGCCGGTCCTCCCTCTCCCTCCCAAGTATGCTTCCTGCATGGCCCCAGCCGTCCAGCCCATGGCATTGATCCCTGGTCCAGAGCGCCTGGCTGGATTAGGCGCATGGGGCAGTGTTTGCTGATTGGGTGGAATGCTGCCCCATGCTCGAGCTGGCCAGTGTACCAGAACCCAGAAGAGCAAGGGGGCAGAGTTGCTGGTCAGGATGGCCGAGGCAGTACAAGAAGGGAAGTCCCAGCCCTCCTGTCCTCACCCCCGCTATAGAGGGAAATTGCAATACTTAAGTCTTATGGAAAGATTTCCCTCCTTCGGACGTTGAATGGTCACTTCATCTCACCCACCAATTTTACAATAAATAACCTAACAAGCCTAAATAAGTCTGTTGTCTAACCTTAACTCTCTTTTTCTATTTCTTTTATGGCTAGCTCTTTTTCATGAGGGGCAGCATGTCAGAACTGCCATTGTGCTACATTATTCATTGCCTGCTGACAGCTTGTCATAAACAATGGGTGGAGGAGATGGTGCAGTAAGATAAAAGGAAGGCTAATCTGGGGAAAACAAAATCATGAAATGTGCCATCGTGTGAGAGTCAATGGCTGTTCCAAGGTCGCATGAAGGAATGTGGAACTATCAAGCCTGCTAAGACAAGGACTGTAAACCAATTCTTTAACACCTAATTGGACACTCAGTGATAACCAGGTGGTCATGGTGGTGGTGGATGGGAACAAGGAAACACTAACCATATGCTTTGGGCATGAAAACTCCAGATCCAGCTTTGCTTCTTCTGTAACAACTTGGCTTTAGTAAAGTGTACTTTGGCTAACCATGGACCCAGGAGTTTTTCTTTTCTAACTGACCAAATTGGGACAGTTAACACACCCTGTTTCTATCTCTCTGATTCATCAGTCCCAGCTTCCTTTTGCAGTGTGGAATAATAATGCTGATTTCCTTCACTGAAACATCAAAAAAAAAAAAAGAATGCTATGCCCAACCCATTTCATAAGCAACACATGAGCCCCCTGACTCAAAAATTTCACTGTTATGTTTTTTCTAACCATTACATAAATGCTAGATATTTCCACCATGCAATCACAATCCTTAATGTGTACCTTAGAGGGAACAATGATGGCCAAAAGACAGACAAGAACAATTACAATCTTCATTTTGTTGGATAAATCTGTAACAACAAATAGTTATGAGTTATTAACAATCAGTTAACTGAATGCCAAGTTAATTCATGCCACTTCACAAAATGTTTTGGGTCTTAGTCACAAACTCTATTAGAACTTGCTCCTACCATTAGATGTGATTACACCCTTCCAAAGTTTTTGGGCAGAATCCTCTGAGTGGCTGCGTTCAGGGTATGGAATCTCTTTCTTCACAAGAAAACAACTGAATTTCTAATGGACAGAGAACAGCATAGATAACTCAGTGACTGATTTTCTGATTCCTTAATACCTGAGGTTTATCTGGCTACAAGCATTGGAAATAAGCTATTAATAGAAAAAAAGGAATTACTATTTTATATAAGTACTTTCATTTTCCCCTTTATTCATTATGGTAAAAATTATTAAAATATCATTTTAAACATAAATATAAAGAAACATGACAGCTTTATAACCCTTAGGAGATGGATCTGAAAGGATTTATCCTTCCCATACGTTTAAGATTTGCTTAAAAAGAAGATGAATTTGATCTTGATTTGCTGTTGCAAAGCAGGGGAAGGAAAAGGGGAAATAAAATAGGAAAGGGCAACCCTGCTCTCCTAAAAGGATTGCTGACTATATGGTCTCTTTAAAACAAATAACACCCTTCTTATAAGAGTTGACCAGAATATTTGAAGAAACAGTGAATGTAAAGAACTGGGGTCAAAGTAGCTATGAGCCCACTGATTCCAGTGATATAACTGAAGATATGTTGCTCCTTCTATAACTTCTACTAAACTTGAAGTATCTCAAAATGATCAAAATTCACCAGCTGATATTTATGTGGTGCTTCATACTGATAATTCTTTTTTCCAAATAATTGCTGAAGAAATGTCAAAATAAAAATATACTGACTTACCTTTCTCTTCGCAATGCAGCATTTCCTTTGCTGTCTCTGAATGATGTTCTGAGACATAGTAGCAGTGGTTATGTACTCTCTGAAATTTCCTAGGATTAGGTAGATCATCTAACCACACATCTTCTGGGATTACAAGAGCTTTGCCCTAAACTCTTCCAAATATGCTTGCAATCTTCAAAAATCCTGTTCTGAAATGTTTGGAGTTTTAAGAGAATTGTTTTGGGGTAATATTCAGCAGATCCCTTTGAAAGAGATGATAGTGCTGCTACCAATTTCTTTTTTGTAAAAGTTATTCTCAAGTGAAACAGGATTCATCTTTTATAAACTGCCTCCTGTGGTCTCCTCTAATCCTCCTTCCTCCATTGATAGAGAATCTGGAACCAGATGTTCAAGATTCTGTGGACTGGATGGACCATCAGGCAGGCTGGGTTGAGTAGTTAGGCAGGAAATTGTCCATTTCATAACTATTCTGTAATAGATGCTTTGTAAAAAAAATTAGTAACAAGCCAGAGTACTAAATTGCATATCTTGTTTGATTGGAGATCTCAACAAAGCAATACAGAATTCACCTCTCAGTCTATGGATTGAAGTAGATTGTCTTTGTGAAGATAAATATTTTTTTCAATCAAAGTTTTTTTATTTTTCAGTAGAAACATACATATTTTGTGGACAGTGTATTGACTTGGTCAAGTCTTTTT
>NC_141991.1:164850114-164870594 GCF_049901715.1 Pseudonaja textilis | reverse complement strand
CTCTCGTGGGTTGGATCAGGTAGGTCAACTCTCTGGGCGCTGTTGTCCGAGTTTGGGCTGACCGGGCGACCGCTGGCGCAGACTGGTCGCTGGGTGCGATGTGGCTGGGCGGTGGATGAGGCAGTTCCCCTTCGACTGGAGACTCTGGATTCTTGTTTGCGAGGTTGCTGAGGCGCCTTCTGAGTTGGTCTATGTGTCTCCTCCAGGCGCGACCATCCTCCAGCCTGACTCTATCGATCTCAGCCCGGTGGCGGCGATGACCTCGCCGGAATCAAAGTGGGTCCCCAGCGAAATTCCTTGCAAATATCGGCTCCTGCAACATAAAATGTCTAACCCCGAAGTGGAAGCGAGGGAGAGTCAGGGCAGTATTGTGGGTGCAGTCTATCTAATACAGTCCTCAGGCGCCGGCCCATCAGAAGTTCCGCTGGGGACTTATTGGTGACTGCACAGGGGGTTGAGTGCTGGCTCATCAGGAACCGAGAGTTTGTGGTGCCAGTCATCTCTGCCAAACCTAGCGAGGGCCTCTTTGGTGGTCCTGGCGGCCCTTTCAGCCAACCCATTACTCGCAGGGTGAAATGGGGCTGTGAAAATGTGGCGAATGCCTAGGTTGGCTGCAAAGCGGCTGAATTCTACTGATGCGAACTGTGGGCCATTATCGGAGACCAAGGAGTCGGGTAGTCCATGTGTAACGAACAGGCGCGTTAACACGTTGGTGATTGCTAGTGTGGTGGTCGTGGATAGCTGTGCCACGTCTATCCATTTGGAATAGGCGTCCACGACCACTAGGAACATCTTTCCATGCGGGGCCGGCCAGATCGATATGGATTCTAGACCAAGGGCGCTGGCGCTCTCCCATCTGGTAGGGGTGGTGATGGGGGAGCAGGGACGGGATTCCTGGCAAATGCTGCAGGAACTTACCAATTGACAATGTCCTCGTCTAGACCCGGCCACCACACGTAGCTGCGTGCCAACGCCTTCATTCTCACAATGCCGGGGTGTCCCTGGTGCGCGCCTCCAGGACTCGGAGTGCGTAGTGAGGTCGGAATGACCACTCGAGTGCCCCACAGTAACAACCCTGCAAACTGGACAGCTCCTGCATGCGAGTCTTAAAGGGTGCGAATTTGTTATCAAGCGTTGCCTCCCGGCCACCCCTCCTCACCCAGTCGAGCACCTGGGCGGCGTTTGGTCTGCCTTGGTTTTGGCGGCGATGTCAAGGCGGTGATGGGCAGGTCCAACTGGGTGATTTCAAAAATGGCATTGACAGGAGCTGGGTCTTCAGCCGGGGGCGGGTAAGGGGCAGCGACTGAGCGCGTCAGCGTGGGATAGAGTTTTGCCGGGCGGTGGATAAGTTTGTATGAGTAGGCCGCTAGGAAAAGTGTCCACCTTGTCATCCGAGGGGAGAGGACTTGAGGTGTCTGTTTGTCGCCGCCAGTAGGCCCAGGAGGGCTTATGGTCGGTGACCAGTTCGAAAAGTGGCCAAAAGGAATTCGTGAAACTTTTTCACGGCTGCAACAGCTGCTAGGGCTTCCTTGTCTATTTGGCTGTAATTTCGCTCCGTGGCGAGGCGTCCTGGAGAAAAAAGCGATGGGGGCCTCGGCGCCATTGGCGAATCGGTGACTAAGGACCGCCCCAATTCCAAAAGGGGATGCGTCTGCTGCCAGTACTAAAGGAAGGTTGGGGTCGGGTGGATGAGCACTGCCTCTGGCGTAAGTAGTGATTTGTGGCGTTAACGCCTGGTCTTCTTTGTGCCCCCAGTGCCACGGTGACTTTTTGTCTAGTAATCTGTGTAGGGGTTCGGCTACTGAGGCTTTATGGGGCAAGAAGGATGCATAAAAGTTTAGGAGCCCCAAGAAAGCTTGTAGCTCCGTTTTGGAGGTCGGTGTGGGAGCTTCGTGGATCGCCCTGACCTTGGACTCCAGGGGTGAATGCCAGAGGCGTCAATTTTATAACCCAGAAAGTCCACCTGTCTAGTGGCAATGGCGCATTTTCTTTTTTTTAACTTGAGGCCATGCTGTCTGAACCTCTCTAACACTGCTCGCACTCTCTGGAAGAGTTGGGGTCTGTCCCTGGCCGAGACCAAGATGTCGTCGAAGTAGGGTACTACACCAGGGAGGCCCTGTAAAATCCGCTCCATGAGGGACTGAAAAATACCGGGGCAACACTTCGCCAAAGTGGAGGCGCTTGCATCGGAAGGCACCCCTGTAGTGGCGATGGTCTGAAGTTCCGCTGTTTGGTTATCAACAGGGAACTGTTGATATGCTTGAGACATGTCCAATTTAGCAAAAATACTGCCCGGTTCGAATGTGTGCAATAAGTGCTGAATAGCGGGCACAGGGTAAGGCGCTAACTTGTAAATATTTATTGATTGTTGTCTTGTAGTCCGAGCAAATTCTCAGGCTACCATCTTTTTGAGGGTGTGACAATGGCGTCTCCCACTTGGCGAAATCTGTTGGCTCAATGACCCCTTGTTTTAGTAGTTTATCCAATTCAGCGTCTAATTTTGGTGAATAGCAAATGGAACTCTACGTGGTTTTAATCTGATTGGGACTGCCTGGGGGTCAACGGTGAGCGAGATGGGGTTCCATTATAACACCCCAGCTCCTCGCTGAACACATCTGCGTAGTCAGCGAATAAGGAGTCAGTGTCTGAGGTTGAGACAGCATGGACTCCTGTTAACCCTAGGCTGAGGTGGGAAACCAATCGAGCCCCAATAAGGTGGGTAGATTGCCGTTAACTACCACTAGAGGTAGGTGGCCTTTAAAAGCTCTAAAACTGACAAAGAACTTGCCTCTGCCGATCACGGGAATGGCCTTCCCCTGGTAGTCCTTCAGACCGAACTGGCATCTCTGAAGCCGGGTAGTAGATATGCTGGGGTGGAGTCTCTTGAGGGTGTTCCACGAGATTATTGAGAGCGCTGACCCTGTGTCCACCTCCATGTGGCACGGTTTACCTTCTAGGGAAACGAGAGAGAAATTTTACTAACAGTGTGGCAAGTATGCCTGGCAAGGCGGTGCGTGCGACAGTTTAATACTTGCCTCTGTGGTCCCGAGTGCGAGGACGGGGTCTGTGTGCAGCGCTTTGGGGGCTTGGCAGACTCTCGCGATGTGCCCCCTCTTATGGCAGTTGTTGCAAGCGGCTCCTTTAAACTTGCAGGTGGCCCTTTGATGTGATCCCCCACAGGCTAGGCACAGCGTGATGTGCTTGGGTGGACCGGTGTATTCTTGTTTGGCCCCTACCTGCGACCGTCTGTCATTGGTGAGGCGATGGACATCGTTCTCATCATTGTGGGCTTCCTCCGCTTCCACCTCTTCGGAATGGACTGGGAGCGATGCTAGCTTGGCACTTGGGCCCTGAATTTCGGTGGCTGAGTTCGTTGCTAGCTCGGCTGCTAGGGCCTCCTCTACCGCTTGCGCAAGGTTGAGGTCTTTTTAGCTAGCAGTCGCCTCTGTAGGTTGAGATCCTTGACCCCACAAACTAATTGATCGAGGAGCATGTCCTCCAGGTATGTTCCAAACCCGCAGTGCAGGGCTGCTGTTCTGAGGGCGGCCATATATTGATTGATGGTCTCCTTACTTGATTGCTTCCTCATACGGGCGTGAACCTCCTGGCGATTTGTGAAGGCCTGGGGCGTAGTGGTTAGTGAGGATCTCAAGCAACTCGGACCACGGGCGTTTTCAATTCTCTCGGCGCTACAAGTGCTGCGGCGGTATCGTAAGCGGTGGCTCCGCAGTAGATTAGGAAATAGGATTTTTCCGATGCTCTCCCGCATCCGCCAGGCCGACCGCATCGATGTAATGATTGAAACGGTTCTTATCGATTCCCACTTCTCTTCGTCTGGTTTAAAGCGCTGGGAATACTGGGTTGGAACTCATGGTGCTGGAACGGCTGGGCTACCTGCGGAAAAAATCTCTCTGGGACTACGGCGCTCGTGAGTTACTAGTGATATCAGCTCTGGAGAGGTTTTTGCTAACCTCTCTCTCTCTCTCTGGGTTACCACGTTGGCTGCTAGCCGTTGGAAGGTGTCTAGATTCGCGCCAAAAAAAGTGGGCGTTAGTGACTCTCTACAGCGCTGTGCTGTGATTCCTACTGGTTCGAAATTCAAATGACACCCGTTTGAATTTCGCGCCAAATCAGAAGCGGCTGCGGCTGCAGCGCTTCACTTTCCCCGTAGCGGGGCTAACAAGCGGCTACAGGCGCTTCTAACTTTGACTCAGACCGCTTTCTCTGGCTGCGGATCTGCGTTTGCTCTTTTGATCGCTCGTTTTGTTAGCTGACCGCTCTCTCTGGCTGCGGATCAGCGTTCCCTATCGCCAGCCGATCGCTCTCTCTGGGCTGCGGATCGGTGGCTAGTGACTCAGCGGTTGCAAGGTGCATCTGGTAGCCATCCCATCCTCGTCGCCAGTGTTAAGTTTGAGCAATGAGAGGCTGAACCAGAGCATGAGTGCAACAGTACTTTATTTTACAAATAAAGGGCTGACCGTGCTTGCCAAGCCTGGAACTGGCTCGCAGCAATCAGCAACCAGTTGGACCCGCAGCCTGCTTTTATAGCAGGCTGCTGAAGCAGACCAACCAATGGGAATGGAGGAATATCGCCCACACAAAGTGAGTGGACCAGAGTGAGAACTCCTTGAGTCCTCAGGACATAACACTTAACCAGCAGCTTTCTGTCCAAAACACCATCCAACTGAGATGACCACATGTGTAAGCAGTTATTTACAAAGGCAATCTGAAAGAAAATCCACTGAGATCAGCAACCTCCATTTCAGGAATTCAGTCTTTGCAAATTCTTATACAAACTGAGCTGATTCTTATCTTCTGACTTTATACTTACTCATACAATTCTCAGGTGTAATAAAACTTACACAATATATTTTTAAAGTAAGTATTTTGTGGGGAGAAATATGCTAAGAGCGCTTGTTTTGAAACACACATTTGGAAATGCATATTTTGGAAACAGATTGGTAAAGAAAAATGTATTTGAATGTGAATTAAAAGTAAGTTTTTAATTTGAAAAATGAAAATAGGACCGAAAGACAGGGACTGGAAATTCATTGAATTGATTTTGATGCCCAAGGGATCCTGTACTTTCTTTACAACTATTATATGGCAAACCACAGCCCATGAACGCCATTTAATGTAGCAGCTATATCTGGGTTGTCAAAGTGGATTTCTTCGAGGGCCAAATCAGCATCGTAGTTCTCCTCTGTGGGCTGGCCGGGCTGGGTGGGTGGCAGGGGGTAGACAGGATGGATCCTGCCAGCCAAAATGGGACATGGGGGCTGCATGTGCCCCTCCCTTGCCCCATTTTCAGCCTGGACAGCCTTCTGCAGCAGCTTGCTGGCCACAACAGAGCATGGGGAGGCACATATGGCCCCTGCGCCCAGTTTTGCCCAGCAGAAGCACCGCGGGCTAGTCCTTTGCTATTTCCAGATTTAAGCACCTTGCAGGTTGGATGCAGCCCATGGGCCTTGAGTTTGATACCCCTATATATTTTGGCTAAATCATTGCAGCAGCAGCAACAATTCTGCCCAATAAAATGTTGTGATTTTGAATGGAGTCAGTTCAATGTGCAGCTGCCAGCTACCCCAATGTGATGATAAGGTAGAGAAATGAGGTGATGTATATGTTGTGAATCAACCAGACGTAAGTGACAGAGCAATATGAAAAGTCTTTTGCCAACAATTCTTCACCTATAGCAGAAACACTAATGTCTGGTTAGGGAAAACCATGTAACCAATTGTTGAATTAGTCCAACTCCCCAAACTCCAAGACTTGTAAGAAAAAAAAGTTATAAGAAATTATATTCTTTATTTATGGTTGGTCTGAAGAATTACTCATTGGAAAAATTGATTATCTTTAATTCATTACATCCACACCACACAGTAAGTGGCTTCACATCTTATGTTAGATACAGAAACTAAACCAGAATTACCTAAATCAAACCATGGTTTGCAAGTTCCAATGTTCTGAGTTCATACCACATGAAATCAAACTAAGACATTGTGGCTTAGTGCATAACAATATATTGAATTATATATTGAAATTCATAGGGTGTCAATTCACTCTGCACTAGGGGGAGCTTACAGTTTCTCTTAACCTTTTGTCTTGTTGTCAGTCCTAAATTATTGCCCTACAGGGATTTTAAAGTACATTCATTATTAGCCTAGATGTAAGGAGGCCAATTCCATGTAAGCAACTATAGTAGCCAAAGGGTTCCATTAGGCTGATTTACACTTGACAGCCATTTTTAGATCTGTCCAACTAGGCATAAAAATGCATGTAAATGATGATGAGAGGAGGAGCAAAAACCAAGTAGAAAATACTCAGGATAGCCAGAAGCAAAGAGCAGCTACAAAATGTCGAGACAGCTTTGGTGAAAAGCTTGAATTGGATTTCTTGATGGGAAACAGGCCATTCAAACTTGCTCCTCTTCAGACAGGGATTTTAAGGGAGCAATTTAAGTCACAAAGAAGAGCAAATAGTAAAATGCAAGAATAGAATTCAAGGAAAATCTGTAAGATCTTGAAGATCTGACTTTGTGCCAAGGCCTGGAGTCCCAAGAGTATGAAGGGTATTATTTCCTAGCTATATTGATATTGATCATGATTTTTTTCCTCAGTGGCCAAATTTGAATTATTTTGTAATTGTGTTTAACTATTTTACAATTCTTTGCACTCCAGAGTCCAATTCTTGAGATGGGCAGCTATAGAGATTGAATAAGCAATTAAATAAAAGTGTTGTCAGAATAGCCTCCCTCTTTCTAACGAACATCACTATCTTAGTTCTGAAAAAGCTTATCCAAACAAACTACAGCCATCTCAACTGGCTGAGGAAAAACAGGAGGAAGCTAACTTTGGCAGGGATTGGTTGCAATGTACAGGAGGTGCTCCTTAGAAACAAAACAAAGTGCAGGTTGCAAGAATTGCATAACAGAAAACAAAACATCCTTTCAGAACCCACAACTTCCTTGAAGGAAGGTGGGGCTAGAGGTACTTTAGCCATACAAAAGAAAGTCGGGAGCACAATGTATCCATTCATCAGCAGTTAACTTTCCCAAAGTTTTAAATATGGCTACTAGACATGGAATAAATAAATCTTCTATTGTAATCTAGCAGATACTTTCCAAATACTGTACAGTTCTAATTTGCTGAATCTAATCTAGCCTACCAATTTTTGCAGTGGTTCAGCAGATTCCTACCAAGCCACCTGCCTTTGGTGTGTAGGAAGTTAGCACCCACCCCTCTCCTAGAAAAATGAAATATCCTAGGAAATATTAAAAAGGCAGAATATTTCCCCTAAAAAGAGTATAAACTCAGAAGCAGAAACTTGTCTCAGAAGCAGAAGCTCACCCCTACCTTTGTTAATGGGTGGGCCATTAAGGCCTGGGCCAGAATATTTTACATAACAAAGATCTCCAGGTAGAGCTAAGGAATTGCCTAAAGCTCTTTCATTTCATCATCATCCAGCAAGGTTCAACCAAGCCTGGAACTCAGGTGAAGCCATGTGGTCCAGACAAAGCCTACAAAGTTAGCTAAGACCCCGGCCCCTGGGAGTCTGACAGCCAATGGGATACATTTCTTGCACAGGAATAGGAAACACTAAGGTGGGGCCCAACAGAGGGTATATAAGGGTCTCTCAGCATCTTGGCTCTTCCTTCTCTTTTCCTTTACCTTGACACATGTGATTATCCTTTTCAGTTTAGAGTTCCAAGCCATGTGGTCCAGTCCACCATTAAACCATCTTTCCAAACAGCCTCCATGTTTCCAGTGTCTTTTTCCCCACTTGGAACTGAACCCAGAAGGATAATTCTTCCAACAGGTAGAAATTGGAATTACCAAAACAGAAGCAGAAGGATTGCCAATGAGCTACTGGGAGATAAGTGATACGCTACAGTTGGCTTGATGGATGGGTGACAAATAGAATTGAATTGACTGGTGTTGAGTAACCACAGTTCTAAGTTTATTTCAAAGCCAAGTCTAGTAGGTTATCTTAAGCAAAGTACCACAATAACTACTCATATGTGCACTAAGAATACACTGGTGTCTCTATATGTCCTCCCTGGTAGATTAGTAGTAGTCAACTCTGCTCTAGACTGGATTTACAGTATTTTATTTTGTTTTTCTGAAACTCCTAAGAAATATCCCACGGATATCAGTGATTTTTCAGAATTGGCCATGAGAAAAAGACACTGATACATCAAAGAATGTAACAATATTGGCAGCTGGGTCTGGATGCTACTAATATTTAATTTTTTACTAGGCTTCTGCATGGTGCTGTCTCTGAGGAAAATCTAAATGGTGATGGTTCCTAGACTCAATTCCTGAGTGTATCTGAGAGCATGAAGGCTCCTGCTTTCACTAGTCAAGGTGAGAAGCCACCCAAGAACCTTCCATGAGGTTGCCATTGTTCCTTGCAATCCTAAAGCCAATCTTAAATATGATGTCGACCCATCCTGGCTGTAAAAATACCTGACATAGCTTTTGAAATATCATCTAATGGCTAAACAAACAAACAAACAAATAGTAGGCCTTAGAAGACTAACCCCAAAGTTTCTTTCATCTGAGAAGCGGGGGGAATGGGGGGAGCCAGTCAACTCTGTGAGACCTTTACAGTGCAAAACAGATTAACTCTGTTTCTTTGGGTGTGAACAAGGGAGCCCTTAAGCAAGCTCTGACTTAATCCCACTGATATCCACGGGAGTAAATTTCTCTTAAATCTCTCCCATTGTTACCTGTAGGGTTGCTCTTTGTGATTTTGTTGGCATTAGAGAAACAGCTGCAAATGTTAGTGAAGCCAGGCTGTCATTGTTCTGCACAGAGGAATAGAACAAATCATTCTTAATAGTCCCTCTATACTTAATTAAAATGCAGTTTAAAGTGAATGGAGATTATGGGTGGATACAAAAAAAGAATTGTCTCTCTCTTGGTGCTAGAGCAATAGTTCTGATGTTTTCACACTTTTCACACTTGAGCAGATGTTTGGATTAAGTGTTATATTCCTGTTTAACACCCTAGCTGAGGGGAGCGGTGGTGGAGTGATACATTTATTCTTTAGATCTCACTTGATTAACTTTTTTGTGGGGGGAAGACCTTTCTGCAATAAAACTGAATTAGCACATTCAGGATCAAAACCTTATTGTAGAATATGTTCAAATAAATTAGACAAATAATCAAGAGCACATTAACGTGTTTGTCATCTATTGTAGTCCCATTGTTTAAGTGGATGATTGGATATTAAAATGTGTGTAAATCTCTTCTTTTCTTGATTTGCTAGCTATTTTGGGCTTTTGTTGAACCACAGGCCTAATAATTCCAAGATTACAAGGATAAAGACTGGAAATTGTGCCTAATAAAACTAGATGATGTCAGGTTGGCAAAGGTAGGTATGTTTGCTCATTTATAAGCAATGCAGGGAGTTGAAGTCCACAAGTCTTAAAGTTGCTAAGGTTGGAGACCCCTGCTGTACAGTACAAAAAAATACCAAGAAGAGCTTCTCAGTTTTTATCTTTCATGATGCTGGTATTTTGAAAGTTGCAATGTACCTAGAGATCAGGACTAGGAAGCCGATTTTAAAAAGACTGAATATGTACTGTCCCTTACTATTTGATCTACAATTCAAATAGTAAGGGTCAGTAAATCAAAGTAAATCAAAGCTGTGGATGACAAGATCTTTTAAGTGGTAAAAAGTAACACTAATTGAAAAGAGCAGATCAATGAAATGAATGAAATTATATAAGAATATAGTTCCTGTCTATAACAAGAAAAACCAGAAATGGTGACTACAATTATTTGTATCCCCTGCACTAAATCATGCAGAGACAAAGCAGGCTACCTCTCTGAGACATAGATTGTTGTCCTTTTTTATTATAGGTTAACTTTTTGTTTTTTAGCATCTGTAATTATCTTTATTATAGATTAATATGCCAAAACAAATTACAAAAATTAAATACAAAATCAGATTTATGGCAAGAAAGATTTGGTGACATAGAACATTGCAGACTAGACTGCGTATCTTTACATAGAGTTAATATTAAAACAAGTAACAAACTTTCAAATTGTCACTAACCAGAGCCAGTGCTATGGAGTGGTTAAGGCTCTAGGCTACTACGAGGAAGACCATGTGTTCAAGTTCTACCTTAGCCATCTGTGTTTATTATATTTATAAATATATAAACATATTTATATAAATAGCCAGTTTGGTGTAGTGGTAAAGGTGCTGGCATAAAAACCAGGAGAATGTGAGTTCTAGACCATCCTTAGGCATGAAAGCTAGCTGGGTGACCTTGGACCAGCCACACTCTCTCAGGTCAGCTCAACTCACAGAGCTGTTGTTGTGAGCAAGACAGGAGGCAGAAGTATTAAGTGTGTTTTCTGCCCTGAGTTATACTGTATATTTAAGAAAGGCAGAATAAAAATATAATCATAATCATGTGTGCAAATTATAAAGGCTTATTAATGTGATAAAGTAATAACAATTAACACTGTAATTTTATATATACTTATCTTGATGTACATTCAGCTGAACAGTGAAGTTTACTTCTGAATAGATACACAGAGAAATGCATCACCATTTTTTTTCATGCAACTTTCAGTTTTGTACAGCGATCGTTAGGTTGTGTTCTCTGTCAGCATGCAGTAAAGTACATTGAAAGTCAATAAATTAGACTATTCCATCATTAAACAACTGGGAGAAAATGAGTGTCATAAGTTTCAAGTCCTTTTCAGGATTGTAGATAAAATAAAAGTAATTTTAAATTGTTCTGTCTGGGGGGAATTGATGCAGCAAGTCTTATGTCCACATTTATTCCCATGTAAATCTATGTAGCAAAGAATGGCTTCATTTTATCTACAGTTATGAATTGTGAAAGAGCATTGTTTTATTGCATTCAGAATTATACATCTGGAGATGGAAAGACGTTTAGGAAAAACAATTTGGTTTACGCTATGAGCTTTCTGTGGAATGCGGTTAAGAAAATTTCCTTTGTCTACTTGAAACAACGGACTGGAAAAAAAAATGAAACTTCTACCAACTCGAATTATAATATCCTTCTAGATCCAGTTCAAGATAATAGTGATTACCTTTAGGCAGTTTTCCACAATCTCCAGCTGGTGCCCTAACTGCTGTTCCTTTACTCCTAAATCATCTACCTGCATACTTTGTAGAAAACATAGACATGAATAAATCAAGGTCTGCCGGTCAGTTTCCATTCTAAAGCCCTCTGTAAAACCTGTACACTTTTTTCTCTGTAATAATTCACATAGATTCATGTTTGTCAGTGCAGTGTGTATAACCATTGGCTATGCTGTCTGGGAATTCTGTGAGTTCATCCTATACATGTGGAGGGCACCAGTTTGGGGAAGCCTGGAATGGCTCCAGGGCTGCAATGAATAATTGTCACTTTTTCTATGGCGCTAGTATCACATCATCGTGATGTATCTAACTCTAGTCCTGCAATAACTTTTCAGAATCTGGGACAACTCCTGTTAGTCTGAAGTCTATCCTTCAGAATCAAGATCAAATGAAGTGTTAGTATCACTTTATAATGCCTCAGTAAGACCGCACTTGGAATATTGCATCCAGGTTTGGTCACAATATAAAAAAGATCTTGAGACTCTAGAAAAAGTGCAGGGAAGAGTAACAAAGATGATTAGGGGACTGGAGGCTAAAACCTATAAAGAACGGTTGCTGGAATTGGGTACATCTAGTTTAATGAAAAGAAGGACTAGGGGTGACATGATAGCAGTGTTCCAGTATCTCAGGGGTTGCCACAGACAAGAGGGAGTCAAGCTATTCTCCAAAGCACCTGAAGGCAGAATAGGAAGCAATGGATGGAAACTAATCAAAGACAGAATCAATCTAGAAATAAGAGAAATGTCCTGACAGAACAATTAATCAGTGGAACAACTTACCTCCAGAAGTTGTAGGTACTTCACGTGAGGTCAAAAAGAGATTGGACAACTATTTGCTGTAATATTATAGGGTCTCCTGCTTGATCGGGGGGTTGGACTATAAGACCTCCAAGATCCCTTCCAATCCTTATTCTGCCTGCTTTATGGAATGCTTCATTCTCTTCTGTCTATTCCATCATCTTTCAGGAGAAAGTAAACTTTTATTCCATATTCCATTTTCCTCAGAACAAAGATTTGCTGAAATAGGCCACCTCTTTTCTTGACCGTCTCTAACTACCATCTAGGGAAATGCTCTAAAAGTCACCATTCTACTTGTAATCATTAACCATTGAGTCTGTATTTCCAAGAATATCCCTAACTATTCATGTTGATGGTATTGCCATACTTTAATTCGATCTATGTTATGTAATGAAGTTTTGTTATGCTGAACAAAGGGAATAGACTTTATTTCTTTCCTAAGAAAAACAGATTGTAAAATAAAATTATAAAAAAATAAATTAAGTGAATGTCTCTCCTTTTTTTAAAAAAAAGGCACACTGATCTCTTTATAACTACTCCAAAGCAATGCATATCCAAGGTGTCCTTATTGCTAATTAAATAGACAAGTAATCATGTCATTGTGCAAATGATGTCATCTGTAATTACAAATTGTGGAATTCATGTCACTTGAACAAAGATATGTGATGCAACATGCCCCCACTTGCCACCCTTGCTCCCTTCCCTTTCTATTCTTAGCTGAATTTACTGGGCCAACCAAGTTTCTCTTCTTAAATTTTAGTACTGTTTGGGTTCCCTCCCCCCAGAATCTAAATATTTAAAGGATTCCATCTAGCCCCTGTGACATCACTGGAAGCATACAGGAATAAGGGAAGCTGCCTTATTTTCAATCAATTCATTGACTCACACACCTCAAAAAGATTGGCAACGGCAATAACTCTAGGATTTTTTCAGCATCACCCTAGGAATTTTCTCAGACGTGCAAATCATGACTTCTGCAGTTTTTCCAATGAATAGATATAGAAACCTCTTATTCTCTGCTACTGTCTAGTGGCTTTCTGAGTTTTTCTATCCTGTTTGTGTAGTCCTATAAATAAATGATTCCACATGTTACAGTTAGGTCTTTTCACAAGAATCAGAGCTAGCAAACCTTATCTTGATTTGTGTGCGGACATGCAATCTTCCAGCTAGAACTAGAATAAGCTGGAAAAAGTAGCAGTAAGCAAACCAACAGAAGCTAAAAACTATTTTGCATAGATAGACTTGGGTAGATGCTTTATCTTGCATTTGGAACACTAGTGTGTTGGAGGACAAGAGAAATTTCTTGTAAATTTATTTATATGGAAATAAATTCTGAGCTGAAACAGTTGCATTGATATTTACTGTGAAAATGACTATTATGAGTTTATGATTACATTTTGTAGCTTAAACCTGTAAATTAAGAATTTCAGCAATACACCAGAAAAAAAGTCCTTCATATACCTTCCATATATGTGAAAATCTTATATCTATATAAATACCATCAATATGTGTTACAATACAGGTCTATTGCATTGTTTAATCAAAAATATTTTTCTATCATCGGCCAAAGCATCAGTTCCTTCTATAGTAGTTATATCTCTTCAAATCAATTTAAATCTATTCCTAAAAGGAATATTGTAAAACCAGTTAGGAGAGCATTAAATATAATATACTATATTAAATATAATAAAACTCCATCAACTTCACTACCAGGATATTTCTCAAAAGTTTTTATTAGAAGTAAGCTTAATTTTATAATTATTCATTTATGCACTCTGGCAAAAACAGTAATTAGTGTAAATGATTAGATATGGAATCTATTTCAGATTAATAGAGGTAACCAAATAAGAAAGCTCAGTCTCAAATATTTTGTTCAATCTTGTAAGTGGAGTATAAGCAAAGAATGCAGTATTAAGAAAAACGAGCATTTTTGAGCTCTTATTATAAAAACAGAACATTTACTTTTCTTAGGAATCCAGAGACATATTTCATACTTAGTTTCAATTAAATACATTTCAAGCAGCAGCAGATTTAGAAGTTATGTTGACTACTAGCATTGATAAAGAATTACAGAAACAACTTTAACATGTGGAATTTTATATCTTGGACTAATCTTTGCAAAGGATTAAAATGGAATTATGACCCCCTTCTATGCAAAATTAAAGTGAAACATCGTTTAAGGCCATATTCTATTATTGTTCCTTGGCAGAATAGCAGCAGTTAAAATGACTGCTCAACAAAAAATCACTTTCATTTCCACCACTTCTTGTTCTGTTGCCTTTTGTTCATTTTCATATATGGCAAACATATACTTAAGTATGAAGAACATTGGGATCAGACTAGATCTGCAATATGAATAAAAGCATGACAACATGTTCAATTTTAAACAAAAGTTTGTTATTTTTCAATTAAGATCACTCATATCATGAGAAATTCAAGGAATAGAAGAAATTAAGTTAGCATTGGATTCTTTTTTGGTTAGAACAATGTCATCCCTTCCTGAAAGTAAGAAATGACTAGCTACTATCTGAAACATTTAAAAAGTTAGAAGTTTGGGAAAGATGGAATAAGTTTTATGTCCTGACCTATCTAATCTTCTCAAGTCCTTGGACAATCACAAGAATCAGAATCTATTTGTTCAATACATAAAATAAGAAGTAGGAATTGTTACAGAATTTGAGAGTTCACTGTCAATGGCAATTCTATAACTTCTGAGTAAATGTTGGAAATTTGAACAGGTGTACCATACCAACCAAATTTCAAATGTCAAATTCAAAAATTTCTGATAAGACATGCTGTGAGTCGGGATCAATACATGATACATTATTAAGATACAGTATTCGAATATTTTGTCTTGATCATCTTAACATTAGAAAATTGTTTTGTGAGTTAATTAATCTCATTAGGATTCTTAGTGGCAGAGAATTGGGCCTAAATCTATTTCAACAAGCCAAAATGAATTGATTATAAAAAAATAATCCTCTGGTTGATAGTACTATCTATTAAGTTTGCATTGTATACATTGCAATTCTTCAGATTATTTTATTTATTTATTTGTCAATAGTTTACAAGATAATATAAATACAGAAAATGGGTACAAATAATTGGGGACAATAGGACAGGGACGGTAAGCACAATTGTGTGCTTATGCACACCCATTACATACTCTTAGGAATGGGGTGAGGTCAATAGTGGTTAGTTTGAGGGAAAAGGGGAGTGGGTTTGGGGATGTGACAACAGAATCTGGTAGTGTGTTCCAGGCATTGACCACTCAGTTGTACTTTGTGCAATCAAGTTTGGAGCTGTTTACATTGAGTTTGTTGTGTGCTCTTGTATTGTTATAGTTGAAGGTGAAAAAGTCATTGATTGGTAGTACATTAAAGCTGATTATTTTATAAACTATGCTTAAGTCGAACCACAGGCAGCATAGTTCTAGGTTGTCCAATTCAAAATCTCAATCCTGGTGGTATAGGGTATTATGTTGCGAAAGAGGAGTGTAGTACTCTTCTCGTGAAGTACCCACTCTAGAGGACCCACTCTATTTTATTAATGTCCGATATACAGTGCGGATTCCAGATAGCTGAGCTGTATTCAAGTATTGGTCTAGCGAAGGTTTTGTATGCCCTAGTTAGTAATTCAGTATTACCAGAGGAGAAGCTTTCTAATCTAATCTAATCTATATGATATGATATGATATGATATGATATAAGCTTCTTATGTTGGTAAGGAAGTAAACAAATCAGTAATTGTAAACAAATTGTGATAGTTGATAACACTGTTATCAAATAATCACTGTTTTAGGTTGAAAGTTTGGGAAGACACTTGGAAAATTCAATAGAAGAGAATATATGTAGCTCATGATTGAACTGTGCAGTCCTTGGTGCTCTCTGAGCTTGATTGTTTCTTTGTAGACATCTCATTACTCAATTAGGTAACATCATCAGTGCTAGCAAGTATGGAGTTTGCTCCCTGTTTATACCAGGTAATCAGTAGCTTACCCCACCAGTGCTGGTGGGGGTATTGTTTTCTGATTGATTGTTTGCCTGATGTTAATCCCTGCTTATCTGGGTGTTGGGTACCGGTTAGTATGTATACTCTAGTTGGACATTGAATGTCTGCAAGCAAACAACCAAGTTCACAGAACCAAGTACTTCACTTGGAAAATCACTCAACAGTCTTTCAAAATAAATGCCGAATCAGGCTTATCGTCTATGTAGGAAACAAACTTATCCAGCATAAAAAAATGATTTAATCTTTATAGTTAGCTAGCGGCTAGATTTGTTAATGCAGTCACTGGAAAATTAAAGTATATTATTGTTGAATTAAAAATGTGTGAAATTACATTGGTCAAAAAAATTCAATGAAACGGACTTTGAAAAATAGACAAATTCAATCAAACTGAATGATGTGACAATGAATTATAGCATTTATCTATTCAAATTTATCCACAAACATGAATATAATTAAATGTTTTATTTCTGAATTTATATATGTCAATGTAAGCATGTATGTTGTTTCAGCTGAGCTTCATTATTTTTTAAATTTCTATATTGTTATTGATAGTTTCTATTCTAGTCTATTAGAGAAGGTTGCCTTGCAAAATGGTAATTTCAACAGCATTTTTCTAAAGCAGAAGAAACTCTGTACTAAATCTTGGTGATCTGCTGACAGTACAGCTTTTTATCTAACTCTGTATTGCTGATATTGACTTGCACCAGCAATTCAGGCTGTCTTGCTCTCTCTCACATCCTTACCTGGAAATGCTGGGGTTTGAAAGTGAATTTCCTCTACATAAAACATACGACTTGTAAGATTAAAGGAGAAAAAAGGCTGGCAACATAGCAAGCTTCCATGCCATTATGGGCCAAAGGATATTAGTCAAAAACATAGAATACAGAGTTGGAAGGGACCTAGTCCTGCTCAAGCAGGAAACTCTATACTATTTCAGACAAATGGCTGCCCAGTCTCTTTCTTAAACTCCTCCACTGATGGAGCACCCACTACTTCCGAAGGCAAGCCATTCCACTAGTTAATTGTTCTCACTGTTAGGAAGTTTCTTCTTAATTACAGGTCCCTTCTCTCCTTGTTTAATTTCCATCCATATTGCTATTACTATATTACTGTGTGTTGCCTTGCCTTCTGGTGCTTTGAAAAATAGGCTGACCCCCCTCTTCTTTGTGGCAGCCCGTCAAACGTCCATTCATGTCTGAAGAATTGCCCTATCTTTCTAAACCATTAGTAACATAGCAGCATGGCTGTCAAAAAATAGCATGCTTTCCACAGTTAAATGCCAACTTGTAATGTTTAGAAGTACATCCATCTCCGTTTCTGCTCCATATTATGGGTTATGTTTGGTTGGGGCAGCGAAAGTCAGTGTTTGGGCTAGCAAATCATGTAAATCAAGCTGTTTAAATTGCTAAGTTAGTCATAGTGGCTGAGCCCTTCTAATAATTAAAGCAAAACCAAAAACATCATAGTGTGGCTTAACACTATGGGTGAACATGTGGCTCAGTTAGAATTTAAATTTTACGTTCTAATTCAGGGGTGTCAAACTCAAGGCCTGTGGGCCGAATCCGGCCCATGGGGTGCTTAAATCTGGCCCAAGGAGCCAGCCTGGAAATAGCAAAGGATTAGCCCACAGTGCCTCTGGAAGCTAAAATGGGGTGCAGGGGGGCACATGAGGCCCCTTGTGCCAATCTTGGCTGGCAAGGTGCTGCAGGAAGCCTTCCAGACCAAAAATGGGGGGCCTCACATGGCCCCCACACACTGCATTTTGGCCAATAGGGTGCTGCAAGAGGCATCTGTCCCATCTTCCACCCACCAGCCCACGGAGAAGAACTACAATGTTGATCTGGCCCTTGAAGAAATCCAGTTTGACACCCCTGTTCTAATCCAACCGTGCTTATTCTTTTACAGTTACCTTTGTAATTAGAACTCAACTCCAGTGTTTAATGGCAAGGACTCTTGATGCAAGTGTTCACCAAATATACAAATTAATATAATCTTGACTATCCCAAATTCAGCATTCTGACACCACCAATGCATATTCTACTTAGAGGAAATTCATATATCTTTCCAGGATAAATATGAAGTTTATGAGGAACTTCTGTTTTGGATGTGCGTGGGTTAATTGTGGAATTGGCATACATAATCGAAATTCATGTTCCCCTTTTCAGACGGGCTCAAGAGTCTACTATTTTATATCACTCCAATAAAACAATCTGGCACCTTTCATTTCCCCAGGCCATCACCTATTCCTACATCTGTTTTGTCTCTATGCTGCTTTCACTTTGACTTTCAATCTGTATTCCTTCTGGCTTTTCATTTCTGTTTCATAAAACCTAATGGTGCCTTGGCAGACAATTAAAGAATATATTCTCAGTGGCAATAGATTTGGTCCATCAAAACTAGATTAATTTTCAGGCCTGAGAAACCCCAGGAATGATAAGTAGGAAAAGAGGCACAGCCAATCAAAGAACAAGAACTCTAAAAAGCAAACCATATTGTTGGATAAAGCATTTTGCATTTGAGATCAATAGCTGAAACAGTATGTGTGAACCTGAAGAACAGAGAAACAAGCATCTATTAGAAGTATGCAGATATGGAAATATAACTGATCGAGACCCTGTAAATTGCTATGTGTTTAAAAGTGTCATTTTGAGGATGGATTAGCCATGCCCACCAGAGGCATTCCAGTTTTTCTGCTGAACATGGTAGATGTGCAGGTTTCGTTGTTTGCTGGTTTCTCTTCCACCATGCTAATTTTGCAGGCTGCCAATTTTTGATAAGACTAAAGTGCTAAAATCTCATTACATCCAGCACATTACTTTATCTCTTTCATTTACAGCTCGCATCTGCATGAGGCAGTTAGTGGAATCTCTAGATTCCCTTTGCTATCAATAATTTGCTTTAATAATGGATTACTGTAGAGCTATAGAGTAGAAAGAAACCCACCAAAGGTCAATGGGTGACTTTGGGCCAATCCCCCACTTTCTCAGACCAACCTACTTCATAAGATTTTTGCTGTGGAAGAAAAAAAGTGTGCTATACATGCCTTAATGTCCAGAATGAAAGGCACAATATAAACCTAGGAACAACAAAAAAGCTAAGCTGTCAACCACACGTTCAAATGTTGCATGAAACCAAAACCAGAGTTGCTTCAATGGTGAAGTAAGTGGCATATAAAGTTAATAAACAATAAAACCAAATCAATATGTTTTATTCAATGTGGGAACCCTCCCCCCAGCAACATACAAATTCATTCATTCATTCATTCATCCATTCATTCATTCAATTTATATGGCCACCTACTTGCTATAGGTGATTTACAACAATAAAAACATATATAGAAAAATGTAAAACATTTTTCCAAACGTGTACTCTATCTTTCCATGCAGGAGCTTCACACTGCCATGGCAGAAGTCCTTGGTCCCTAGCATTTCAGGCTGTGCAATTGCTTCACTGGTTGGAGCATCCTTTGTTTGCACAGAAAACAGCAATAGCAATAGCACTTAGATTTATATACCAATTCACAGTACTTTACAGCCCTCCCTAAGAGGCTTACAGTATCAACATATTGCCCCCAACAATTTGGATCCTCATTTCAGCAACATCGGAAGGATGGAAGGCGGAGTCAACCAAGAGATGGTGAGAATCGAACTGCTGGCAGTTGGCAGAAACAGCCTGCAATACAGCATTCTAACCACTATGCCACTGTGGTTGCTAACGCATCTAACTTCAACCTTGAGCCAGTAAGGATCAAACCCTATGCAGTCAGCAGAATTAGCCTGCAATACTGCATTCACTGTGCCACCACAGCTCAGTGGAAGCAAGACTTCACTGTGAAGTTCATTTATCCCCACTTTCTTTTCTATAACTAGCCTGCATTCCCAGTTTACAGATTGGAGGTAGATCAATGAGAGGTTGACTGGCCTCTAGTAGTCCAAGTAGTAGTGGACCTAAAAATGGTATTTTGGCCGTGTGGACTTTAATGCCTTTACTAGTTATTTCTCTGTTTAGATTCTCTTCATTCCTCTTCCAACCTTTAATTAAGCAATTTGAAGATCCTGAAAGTATATTTTTGTACACCTGGCTTAATAAAGTGTATAAATATAATAAAGATATGGCAGATAGCAGTCCAGTTCTGCCAATCGTATTTCACAGCAGGCTTTGTGCTCATCTTGCTAATTTCAAGGTGTGCTAATTTCTGTCTGCAAAGCACCGAAATCAGTCATGCGGCAGTTGCTCTCAGTGATGGGAAAAGGAGAGGAATTAAGGCAAAGGAATGAAACAGCACCTGTTACTATACAACCCTTAGCCAGAAAAGGTTGAACATGAGCAAAGTATTCCCATGCGTGTTCAGTTCTGGAAAATGTTTTGGACTGAATTGAAGACTTAAAAGTGTAGTTTAAGGCAGATGCCTTGTTCGCTAGTGACCGAAAACTACACGGAGCAAACATTTTAGTATGCGATTGGGCTTGTGCCTCCACATTCCAGCAGGTTCCTCATCAAAAAACCCAAATCTGATGCTGTTACAGGTGCTTCTCCAACTGC
>NC_141991.1:164265155-164290155 GCF_049901715.1 Pseudonaja textilis | reverse complement strand
GTGTGGCGCGCGTCCCCCCCCCCTTAAACGGGCAACCGTCGCGTGGAAGTAGGGGCGCGCGCGCTCTTTCCCGGCGCCGCGCCTGTTTTGCCGCTGGCCGTGCGCGAGCTCGGGCCTTCACTCCTGTCTCGCGTCCTCCCCTTTAAACGGGCCGCAGCTGCAGAGAGCCGGCCGCGCGCGCCCTCTTTATTCCGCTCTCCTCACCAAAACCGTGTTCCCGCCAAAAACGTCTCTCCTTTTTAACCCGTCGTAAAGGGAGGGTGCTTTTCGGCCAATTCTGATGGCCTCCGTGGTAGAATTTGAAAGATTTGTGATGATGCGTTTCGAGTGGCGACACGCTCAAGGTGGCCTCGAAGGGCTTTTGTGGTGCGAAATATAACAAAATGTTTTGCAGCCTAATTTTTTAAAAAGCAGTAAAGGGGGCGATACTAGAGTCTTTAATGGGTATCTTACCAGGACGATTGGACCAGAAAAGTATGTTCGTGCTCTGAAGTCGTTTGATTAAGATTATTTTTAAATAAAGGTTCCTATTGAATATAAATATCTTACCATACATAGTTAAAAGATAAATCAAAGGTTTTTCCGTTTTTTAATTTGCCTGCGGTTTCCTAACATATCTGAACTTTAAGCCATGCTGTTGCTTCTTTTTTTAACCCTTTATATTTTTCAACAGTCTTCATATGTACTCTGATGCCAGGAGAAAAAACCCCTACACATTTCACTTGTTTATTTTAAGGCAGGAACTATAAGTTGTCCATGTGTCTCATCTCTGGCATCCTAGTAAAATATTTGTCTGCCTAAAAATATTAACAAAAACCAGCGTGGTATCCCAGAAAATAAAACAGGTACATAATTGTACTATACAGTTTGTATCTGCTGAGTTTTGGCTTCAGCTAAAGTTGGAGGCCATTTTTGGCAAGTATCTTAAAATTGTCCTGTCTGTTACTCCATTCTTATGCATCTGTCAGCCCAAGGTAGTTTCAAGTCTACTCAAAAGAGCCTGTAGAGAAGGATTATTCTCTTTTAAACTTGGAATGAAATAAGATTATTCAAAGTCACCTTTGGTCTTGATTTTTTTTTTTTTGCTTCACCTATGGATACTTTGAAGAGATGAATAGTATTCTTTAACATAATATACTTGCCTGTGGTTAACTTAACCATGATGACTTTCTTTAACGCTGAAACGTAATAGGAAGAGAGAACACTATCTGTACCATATTGTACAAAATTAAGCTGGAATATATATCTATTAAACTAAATGTTGCTAAGGGTTTTGTTAATTCAGCCACTACCATATTCCTTTTAGGGCCCTTAAAAAAGCAGATGGCTTTTTAAATATTAAAATATTTATATTTAGAGAATTTGCCAAATTGTTTTAAAGTGTAGTGCAATATTCCTTAAGTGGTACAGATAACATTTTATTAATGTTTATACAAACATTGCTCAATCATTTGTAAATATGGAAAGAATATCTACAATTCAATATGACTCACGTGTATTTAAAAACTTTTTGTAGAAGTTGATCATAAAGATCAGATATTTATATGGTGTCTAGTGAAAGGGCAAACTATTCCTTTTCTTACACTGATAATTTTATAACAATTTACTTCAAAATGCATTATTATATTGCAAACTTTGAAAATACCTTGTTTGGAAACACTATGAGTCTACTGTATAATCTGTGCTGATTTAACAGTTTGAAAAATACATAGTTGTGTTACGGGGAATTGCTTCCTTAGCAGTGAATTTGGCCTCTACTTGATATGCTTTAAAAGTTTACTCAGAACATGCAGGCAGTCTTGTTTTAATTTCATAAAATTACTTGACTAGAAAAAGGAACATGAATTGGCTGTTCTTATATGCTAAAATAAATACGAAATATAATGATAACAGGCAGTCAGTCCTCTATTATATATAGACAATATGTTTTAAAATACTGGTAGGAGTAAAATATAGCAAATAAATTTTGGACATATTTTGTTATTCCATTTTTAATCTACATTAATTATCATCAGTTTGTGTGTATGCATGTGTGTGGTTACACACATAAGAGCCAACAATAAACTCAGCTGCAAAATGAAGTTTTATCATTTTTCATACAGTTCCCAAAAATGTACTGGGGGATGTCACAGGCTCATGCAAATAGAACTTTACGCATTTGAGGCAGATAGAGTCAATTAATGTTCATGCTCGCTAGACTAATTGAAATGACTTGCTTGTAGATTTTTATCTAATTCAAATTAGGTAGGTATGCTAGTACTGTATGAAATTCCCAAACTAGTTAAAGACGAATAACATTATTTTTACAGGGGAGATACACTGAGGTAAATTAGTAGAGGGCCAGCAGAGATTTATTTCCATTAAGAGAACCCCCAAATTTATATTTTTTAAACTTAAATTTTGTTTGTTGAAAGTGAAAATATGAACAAGCACAGAGACAGATTTTTTTTTAAAAAAATCTAATTTTAGTAATCAGATACAGTTGTTGGAGTGAGACAGAGAGTGGGAGAGCTATGCTGATTGGAAAAGCTCCAAAGTCTGCCTAAAGCCAGATTTCCATCCTTCATTATCTTCATCAAATTTCTAACTTTCACAAGTAAATTATATAATTCTAATCAAATCTACATCTTGGCTTATTTTTACAAGGTTTTTGTTAGAGCAGATTGTTTTCTTACAGTAACAGTAGTGCAGGTATAAAGATTTCCTTATCACTGACAGGCTGGATTCTTCTGTCTTTTCCTGGAGATTTTGTCTCAACTTATTTTGTCAGGATAATGTTTATCCCCAAACCATATTCCCAGAACTATAACCAGAACTATAAGTGTTCTGATCTCAGTACTTTTAGGTTCTTTTCCCATAGGACTTGCTATTCTTGTGTCATACTTTTTCCTTCTACCATATTTCCTGCTGATCTGTCTTTAAGGTCTACTCCCTTTAATAAGAGGCAAAGACCTATCAATGTTAGCTTTCAAGGACTTTTTCCATTGAATGAAAAGTAATGTTTTGATTCTATGAATTTATAAGCATAACTGCCAAAGCCTTCATTGTTATATTCAGTCATCAACACAAACTGATATGTTTCATATAACAAACATATTGTAACATAGCTTAAGCAGACTTTTAGAGAAGTTAGTGTCCGATTATAATACTGATGTTAAATTTAAAATGCCCACAGATTCCACATCATCATGCTAGCCAAACCAATGAAGGAAAGCCCTTAGCCATCTTTTTAGACATGAGTCAAAATGGAATGATAGAGCCTGTTGCAAATTATTCTTATAATGTCTATTGCTTATCTTTGTTGCACGTCTCATGTGATCTCAAAGAAAGAAACTGCTTTAGATAATTAAAAGGTAACCATTGGTTTCATTTATCTGCTGCTCTAGCTCCATAGCTCTGTAATTAGGACATTCAAAATTCTCACTGAATAGTTGTCCAATTAAATGTTCATCCTATTTTGTTTTCCTATTAAGCAGGGGGTGGGGAAACCTTTGGTGGCTAAGGATCATATTTAATGTTTGGGAGAAGGGCTACAGTAGTCAATGTAATTATACTAATTGGTGGGACTGGTTTACCTTTTTAGTTTTTTGGGTCATGTGGAAGATTTTTAAGCCTCTTTCCTGGTAGGCAAAATAGGAGACACCCTTTCAAATAAACGGTTTTAAGCATTCAGTTCTTTATATGTTAATATCAACACCGTGAATTTGAATTGGAAATGGGCTGTTAGTAGAGGTGACAAAGTACAGTATTACTTACTAGTATGATATGATTGAGCATATTTTTTTATTAATGTGTTTGGCTTAAATCAGTGCTCTCCAATCTCTCCAGCTCTGAGGACTGGCAACAGCAGGGTGGGGGGGAGGGGAGGGGGGTGACTTTACATGCGCACCCGCCACAAGCACAAATGGAGCTTCGCATGCCCACTGCTTGTGCGGCTTGGGTTCAGGATGCAGACTAGGGATTGGGGCCCCCTGACTTAAGTCATTTTAGGGCTTATTGTCTATTTTTCATGTCAAAGACAAGTTTTTAGCAGTGGTACTCAAGACAGCTAAAAAGGGAAGCTCAAGAGCTGTAGATTGTCAGTTCTGCTCTAAGAAATAGGAGAAACTTTTGGACCCATCATTTTCACTAGAGGCTCAATGGTTGCTCAACAACACTTTTTATCATCTTTGGCTGATAAAGCCACTATGACATAATTGGACACAAATAGCTCTGCAGTAGTTATTCATGCTCTAGTAACCTCCTATTTGTATTATTACAGTATTACAATATGCTATACTGGGAGCTCCTTTTGAAAACTGTAAAAACTCCATTTAATTAAAAACAAGATACAGTAGATTATAATTAACTTATGCAATTACATTATACTGTTACGTTGCCATCTATACTGTCAGGTCTAATTGAAAGTGATGGGTATTAATATACATAAAGATGTAGGCCTTGGTGCAGCATATCCGAAAGAGCATGTCCTGTATTTACCAGAATTCCAACACCTTCATCCAAGGACCTCCTCTGGGTGCCTTCATCTAGTGAACTTGGATGATTGCAAAAAAAAAAAAAAATCCACTTGTAATGGTGTCCTGGCTATGGAACACAGTGAAGTTTGCGTGTTGCTTCATTATGGAATTTTTAAAATGTATTTGTATCCCCCTTTATTATTTTTACATGTAACAGACATAACCAACACACTTCTCATACTTTCCTCACAACAATCACCTTGTGACATATGTTGGGCTGAGAGAAAGTGACTGGTCCAAAGTCACTCAGCTGACTTCTATAGCTAAGACATCCTCTTTATTATTGATTAACATTGGTGTTCTTGGTTTGTTCACATCTTTTATATTGCTTTATATGTTGCTTTGCATTCCATTATTTTACTGTTTATAATGTTTTAATTATGAATCATCCATAGAATTCCTGATATTGATAGTTATAAAAATACAACAAAAGAAATAATAACTTCATTGTATGTATGTGTTTCAGGTTAAAGAGCTTGTTCTTGATAACTGCAGATCAACTGGTGGTGAAATTGAGGGACTCACAGAAAAGTTTGTGAACTTGGAGCTTCTCAGCCTAATAAATGTTGGACTGTACTCTGTCTCAAATCTCCCTAAACTCCCCAAATTGAAAAAGGTAATGATCTTGTCAGTTCTTTTATTGAAGGGCAGAATATCATGAAAAAGGTCTGTATATGGTCATTAAGAGTTGACTCCAACTTAATAACATGCAACTCAGTTTGGAAAGGGAAAAAAATCCTCCTTGTATTCCTAATTATTATTTTATAATAATTCTTATACTAAACCTTTTGGGACTAAGCTCCCAGCACTACCTGATTGTCTAGTAAGATCTGGATGGTAGGATTCCCTTTGGGTTTACAGTCTACATGAGAGTTACTACAGTATCAACCATCATGAAGGTGGCCCTTTTCTCTTACTGCTTTTCTGTGGAACGATCTTCCCTGCAGAATTAGATCAGTGCTAATTATATTAAAACTTGGCTTTCCCAGGAAGACTTTAAAGTTTGAATCCTCCTTGTAGTATGAATGATTTGAATCCTTGTAGTATGAATAATCATATAGTTAATATGATTATTCCTTAGCACAGAAAGACTTGGAATAGGTTTCTGTTATATTGTGTTACTGGATTTTTTTAACCTGTTTGTTGAATTGGAGTGTATGGTACATAGAACTTGCTACAGTTGAAGCAACATAAAAGCTTAAAAAATAGTTCCAGCCACTATATTTTATCTTATTTATCTTTTTTGGATCCTGGTTCCAGTTGTAAAACGTTGATTGATCTTCAAAGCTTTGAAATTCTCTGGAACACAGTACAATTAAGTTTGAGGAGAAAGTGATAAGAAAAATGCTGGAATAATGAACATGTGTAAAAGGAGCCATTCTGGGAAAGCCGCTATTAAGCTATGCATTTATTTGTGTGTTTGGGAGATGGGTTGCTAGGAATGGAGATAAAAAATAAATGGTTTTTAAGGCTAAAAAAAATCACTTTATATTCAACGGCAAAGAAGATGCTTTAGAGCAGGTGACTGGACGCAGAACAGAACTACAACTCACAGCAGAAAGATAATATATTCATTCTCTAAAGCAAAGCTGGCTGGGGAATTCTGGGAGTTGAAGTCCGCCAGGCTTAAAGTTGCCAAGGTTGGAGACCCCTGCTCTAAAACACCATTTTGTCCATATCAGTAAAGGTTACTCTTGCACCTGTTACTAGCAACAAGATCTGTACCCTGTTGTAGATTTGGAGAATGAAACATTACAAGTACCTTATAGTCTCTGTGTCTTGCCATTTAGAAATGAAAATGGTAATGGGGGAGGAGCCAAGCATTAAATGCTTTCAATTAATAAAAATATGAGCTGGCAAACTTGATGACATTTCCTAAAAGGTACAGTGTTTATAAATGAATAGATGAAATCGCCTGTGATTATAGCTATTGTATGGAAGAAGTACATGAACATGCTTAATCAATATATCTTAGAATACAAGGTACTCTGTGCCCTATATTTCCCAAATAAGAGTAGTACTAATTCAGAATTAAAAATTAAAAGGTGCTTCAGAGTGTATTTAAGTGCGTACTTAGTATCTGTCTGTAGCTCCTTAAAGAAGTTGCAATTTTTCCCAAGAATTCTTCGCCTGTGTCCCTTAATCCTGAAAAACTTACGTTTGAATCAAAGACTTGCAAATGGATGCCACATTCATACCTGCGTATACTCTAGGCCACTTGATCCAACAGAGAAGAACCTCATACATAATCTCAAAGTCTTCAGAGCCAAGATCTGGGGTAGCCTCCAGTGGTGGGATTCAAATTTTTTTACTACCGGTTCTGTGGGTGTGGCTTGGTGGGCATGGCTGGGTAAGGATACTGTAAAATCTCCAGTCAGAGGTGGTGTTTGCTGGTTCTCTGAACTACTCAAAAATTCTGCTACAGGTTCTCCAGAACTTGTCAGAACCTGCTGAATACCACCTCTGGCAGCCTCCCATTGCCATGGTCTTCACCCTACCAAGCAAGATAACAAATCTGTACTGAAAGAGACTGCAACCGTAATTACATAAGACTTATTTCTTCTGAGTGCTAAAGTAGTGACTTTTGATGACTTGCCATCTGATCAACAGGTTTACTCTTCTGATTTGAAGGAATCAGAAAGATCCACTCTCTTATCTGGATCCCATGGTTGGAGATCAGTCAGTGGGATCTCTGAAGAAAGTCAAACACATCCTGAACAGTTGATCAGGTTGCGTGTGGCTCTTGATCCATAGTTAAGAGAGCTTCCGGTGGCAGGACAGGGCAAACGGAGGTGAAGAAGACTGTTGCAGTCTTTGAACACCTTTTCTGGCGCCAGGAGCGATCCCCCAGGGATACACGAACCCCGGAGAGGTTCGTGTCAACGTGGAGAACCTCGAGCGGCAGAGTGGGGAAGGCAACCCCCCGACAGTGAAGAGGGAAGCTCCCGAGCCCGGCGCAAAAGAGTAAGCTGTCATTCTATGGCGGCTTCAAGTCCGGTCTGCCACTTGAGTGAATAAGCAAAGCAGTGACAGCCTGCGAGGTCGAGAGTAACAGGAACAGAAAAACGGTTTATAACTTGGAACCTTTGAAGACTGAAGATAGCAGAATGACAGAAGAATGACAGCGTAAATACTTCTCTCCTGGTTGTGATTAGCACCTTTCAGAAGTCGGGCGGAAAGCGGCCAGAAAAGCAGTTGGGAAAATGAAAGGACTATAATGGAGAGCGGAAGAGCCTAAGCACAAAAGTGAAAGCGCAGATTTTGCCCTGTGAAAGGGAAGCTCTGGAGAAAGAGGGAGATTGCTAAAACCAGGAGATTGGAAGTCCGGAATTGGTGAGGGGCTTCATCTGATTTTTGGACCTTTCTTTTTGACTTTACTTGAGAAAAGGGAGGCGACTGAGGTGAAAGAATACTGGCATTGATAGAGTCTGATGAATCCTCAGATCTGAGCACAACACAACTATCACATCTATTTAATATTGTGGAGAAGACAAACTGAGCATTATATTGGACTTTGGAAGATTTGTATGTTGATTTAAAAGTTGGAAAGCAAAGAAAGAAGAAGAAGCAAGAGGAAGAAGGCAGAGACAAACAGAAGGCTGGGAAAGACGGTTTTGGGACTGCAGATTAGTCAGCACATTACACCATTTGCTGATTGGAAGGCTGAAAAGAATCCTCTAGCTGGAAGATGGACTTTTAGCTCACCCAAATTGCTTTCTTTATTACGTGGTACTACTTAATATTTCTAGTTTGGCACTACTTTCTCCTTAAGATGACTTCCTTGCTTTTTGTTTGTTGATTCTCTGAAGCTGTGGTAATCTCTCTCCTACCCTTTCTCTTATTGTTTTGCCCCCTGCCTCCCTATAGTATCTCCTAAATAGCTTACATAATTCTACTTATGGGGGGGGGAAGAGGGGGGTATACTATTTTTATAGAGTTAAGAGATTACTGTTGTAAGTATTAATAGAAAAGAGGGATAAACTCTGTTAGTCTAACTAATTTATAAATAGTTTATATCATTTAAGACATTTCAGATTAATTCCTTAAAGTGTTAATTGATGTACTATTGCTGACCAATTTTCTTATTACATAGACTAGAATACTGTAGTAGATATCTATTTATGATATAGGGGAAAAGACTGTGGAGTGAGATATTAAATTGAAATACGTGAATAGACTTTCAAATACAAGACCCAAACACTGAATGGTGATTTGGGATAATATATCTAAAATTGTGCATCAACAAAAACAAATACTTAGAGAGATGACATCCACGACAACTATGGCCTTAAAAACAGGAAGGAAGGCTAACCCGACTCTATCGACTACGTTGACATCCACCCCACCAACAACTCAAAAAACTATTGAGGAGTCCTTAACAGGGGAAAAGCAGCCTAATGTCCCCAACATTAAAATACAAACTTCCTTATTATCCTTGCAGGAAGCTATATCTAAAATGCAAGAAATGATGATTAAAAATCACAATGAAACTAGAGCATATATAAGCGAATTGAAAGATGAGATGGGGAAACTGAAGGCTGAAATGAAAGTGGATATATCGAAGGTGGAGGGTAAGATAGGGTCTCTACAGCAGGCCATGGAGAAAAACGAAGTGAAAATAAAAGATATAGAGAGTAGAACAACACACATGGAGACTAACTTTGAAAGGATGGATGAGGAATTTAAAAATGTACTTAGAGAAACGGAAGACTCACTGGTTCACCTCGAGATGGACAAAGCAATGGCGTATTTAAGGTTCCAGAATGTGTCTGAAGCAAAAAATGAAGAATTGGAACATTTGATGGCAGAAATATTGGCTGAATGGTTAGGAAAAGAAAAAGATGACCTAATTAAAGAGTTTGATGAGGTATATAGGGTTAGCACAAGCTATGCCAGACGCAACAACTGCCCAAGAGAAATCCATATCCGCTTCTCTAGGAGATGTCTGAGAGATTTAATTTTGAAAATGTCTAGGGAGGAAACGATATCATATAAAGGCAGAGAAATTATGATTTTAAAACAAATTCCAAAGAAAGTGAGGATGATAAGACAAGATTATAAATTTCTAGCTAATGATTTAAATAAAAAAGGAATCCAATTTAAATGGTTAATCCCGGAAGGGATGTTAATTACGTGGAAAGAGAGGAAAATCAAAATAGAATCGATAGAACAGGCCCAAGACTTTTATCAACAGCTCACGGATATGAATGGTCAATCCACTAAAGAAGAACTTAAAAGGAGACCACAGGAGGACCGATATCGTCACAGAACCCAAAAGGAACAACTTTCTCCAATTTCAGGAAGTGATAAACCACAACCTGGAAGAGAAGAGCAAATCCCACAACAACAACAACAACAACAACAACAACAAGAAGAGAATCGAATTATTACTAGACAAAAATCTAAGCAGACATAGATAAAGGGTGGAGGGGAAGAAGTTGCTCTCCATCAATATAAATGGATTAAATTCAATATCAAAAAGAAAAAGGATATTTTCAAAACTTATTCAACATAACGCAGACATAATATGTCTTCAAGAAACACATATTTCAAAAAATGATGAAAGACATCTAATTTGTCCAAAATTAGGGAAACTTTATATGGTACCGGCTGATAAACACAAGAAAAAGGGAATTGCAATTTACCTAAAACAAGATGTAAAGGCAGAATTAACCTGGTCGGATCCCGAAGGAAGAACTCTGGTTATACAAGTTTGGATAAACCACATCACATTTTTACTTGTAGCAATCTATGCCCCAAATGAAGACCAAGGGAAATTTTTTAAACACCTCCAACAAAAAATAGTAGGCTTCGAAAAAAGGAACATTTGCTTGATTGGCGATTTTAACTCTATTGCAGACTATCAAAAAGACCATAGTAATATGGGAAAAAACAAGAAGGGGAAAAGGGAACTTTCTGCGGCATGTAAGGAAATGATGAAAGAGTTAAATTTTAAAAAATTATGGAGGGAACGGAACCTTGAAGAGAAACAATTTACATACTATTCCAATCCACATAAGACTTGGACTAGAATAGATACGGCCTGGATGGATTTGGATTTGGCTAATGAAATAAAAGAAATTAAAATCCTACCAAATGAATGGGCTGACCACAACCCAATACAGCTAATTTGGAGAGACAGGAGAGGAATAAAAAAAAGATGGACACTAAATACCCAAATAGTAAACGAAGAAGAGTATATTAATAAGCTGAAAGAGGAGCTAAACTATTTCCTAAAAGATAATAATAATGAAACAACTTCAAAACAGAATATTTGGGATACTGTGAAAGCAATTATAAGAGGTACAACAATTTCCTATAATGCTATGAGAAACAAGAGAACTTATGCCCAACAAAACGTATTACAACAACAAATCAAAGACTTAGAAATACAATCACAAAAAACCCCTAAGATCCAAGGAATACAAAACCAGTTAATATTAGCCAAACATAAGCTGAATTTAATTGAACAAGTTAAAATAGAAGTTAGTTTGAGAAGGTCCAAACAAAATTATTTTGAACACGCTAATAAACCAGGAAGATGGCTATCTTAGAAACTTAAAAAAGGAAAGAGACTGATACACCAACTAATAGACGAGAAAGGCATACCACAACATGAGATTGAGAAGAAAAAAGATATTATATTAAGCTATTTTCAAAGATTATATATGTTAGTGTTTGGGGATAAACCCCCAAGCAGAGTATGCAGCAGCAGTCAAGCCAGGCAGGCAAATGAGAGAGAGAGTGGGCCCAAGAGTATACACACACTGGAGACAAAAACACTGTTTGTGGTTTTAAAATAGTTATTTAATTCACACAGAGATTAAGAAGTGTCATTCAGTCCATATATCATTATCCAGTATATCCATCCAGTTATCAAGTCCATTAACAGTAAATACAATGTCCTTATCTGCTTGTAAATCTTCTCCTCCCGATACCTTTCTCTCAAAGACAACGCTGAATCCTCAGCTCACCAGGTAAACAGTCTTTGTGTTCAGTTGAAATGGTATCTGGCACAGTAGCCTCCAAAAGCAAGCAGATAGACGTTCCAACACAGCAGACCAGGAACAGAACCAGGTGCATCCAGAAGCCGGATCTATTACGTTTCCCTTCCTACCTTTATTACTGCCTGCAACCGCACCCACAATGACATTGCAGTTTCTTGTGCTTAAAGCTACAAAACACTTAATCCTAGGTTTACATATTTATTCAACCCAAACCTGGTTGGTGTATCCATATACCCAACAATATAAAAAACAAGAAATCAATGAAGACAAAATAAGAACTTATCTGGAGAATACGAATGATAAAACAATAGGGGAAGGAGAGAAAGAATTATTAAATAAGGATATTACATGGTCTGAGTTGAAATCTGCAATGGAGAACCAAAGTAATAATAAATCCCCTGGTCCAGATGGGATTCCAGTAGAATTGTACAAAGCTACAATAGAGTTAGTAGGGCCACTGATGCTGGAAGTGTTTAACGAAGTACTTTTGGCAGCCAAAATGCCAGACTCATGGAGGGGGCGTTGATTTCGTTAATTCCGAAGGAGGATGTAGATGCCAGATATATTAACAATTATAGACCAATTTCACTTTTAAACGCTGATTATAAATTATTTACCTCAATTAGAGCGAATAGAGTAAAACAAGTTTTAAATTTATACATTCATGAAGATCAAAATGGTTTCCTTCCGTCCCGCCAAATCAAAAATAATTTAAGAACCGTTATTGATGTCTTAGAATATTATGAAGTTCATCCAGAGAAACAATTTGCACTCATGTTTTTAGATGCGGAGAAAGCATTTGATAATCTACATTGGCACTTTTTAATACAAAAAATCTATAACATGAGTCTGGGCACTAAATTCAAGAACATTATCACAACAATTTACAACACCCAACAGGCCAACATACTAATTAATGGTGAACAAACAGGCCCATTAAACAATGAAAAGGGCGTTAGACAGGGTTGCCCCCTCTCACCCCTCCTATTTATACTTGCTTTAGAATCATTGTTAACGCGGATAAGACAAAACTCTGAAATCCAAGGAGTAAGGGTCAAAGCAGAGGAATATAAACTACAGGCGTTTGCAGATGATATGGTTTTCTTCCTAGAGGAACCCATGGAAAAAGGACATAACCTAATAAAAGAACTAGAACAATTTGGTTCAGTAGCAGGATTAAAGATCAATAGAAATAAGACAAAATTAATGACTAAAAATCTAACAGAGAATCAGAGGAAAGAATTAGAAAAACCATAGGGATACAGGCAACAAAAAAGGTCAAATATTTAGGCATATGGTTAACACCACATAGTAAATCGCTCAAAGAGAATAATTATGATAAACTATTACAGCAAATTAAGAAAGACCTAGAATCCTGGAATAAGCTGCAGCTTTCTCTACTGGGCAGGATTGCCACGATCAAAATGAACATCTTACCAAAATTCCTTTACTTATTCCAGACAATCCCAATTAAATTACCAAAAAAATTTTTTGAAGATATAAATAAGGTAACACTTAAATTTATTTGGCAAGGGAAAAAAGCTAGAATCAATATTAAGGCTTTACAAGATGCAAAAGGTAGAGGGGGGCTAGCGCTTCCAAATTGGGAATTATATTATTGGGCAGCCAACTTATTATGGTTAAAAGACTGGGTTAATTTACTCAACAAAAGAACTTTAGCCTTGGAAGGGCACGATCTTCAGAGAGGGTGGCACGCATTTCTATGGAAAGTGGGGAAAACTAAACAGTCGTATTTTCATAGACACCTTATTAGAGATTCATTATTAACTAATTGGAAAAAAATATGCAAAAAACATTATTTAAAAATTCCGATTTGGCTTTCAACAATGGAGGCAATGGTTCATCCCAACAATTTGGATATAACAAAAACGACTAAATATAAAGATTTATTAGACCCTCTAGGAAAATTAAGAACTCGACAGGATTTACAGGAACAGGGATTTAAAATCGACCAGTGGTTATATATACAAATCCATAGCAGATACAAACAAGATATCAAAGAGTTTGGAATCTATAGCAAATTACAATATTTAGATAAAATTTTATTAGGATCAAATAAAAAGAATATCTCTAAATTTTATAAATACTTATTGGAGGTAGAATTAGAGCAAGAGATAGTGAAAGGGAACATGATAACGTGGAGTAGGAATATTGGAAGAAGCATTACATTAACAGAATGGGAAAAGATCTGGAATAGAAACATCAAGATTACAAAATCGGCGGCGTACAAAGAAAATATGTATAAAATATTATATAGATGGCACTTACCCCCTTCGAGGTTGGCGAAGATGAACCCTAACATGAGCTCAAGGTGTTGGAAATGCAAAAGCACTGAAGGAACATTTTTCCACACATGGTGGTCTTGTAAAATTACCCAAAAATTTTGGCAAAAAATCAGAAAATGGTTGGAGGAGATAACTAAAGAACAAATAGACTATAAACCAGAGTTCTTCCTGTTAGGGATCTCTGATAGATATTTATCCAAAAAGACAAAATATGTAATAATCCATATTCTACCTGCGGCTAGATTAGCATTTGCTCAATGTTGGAAATCACCTCATACACCTTGAGAGCAAATGGTTATTCAGAAAATTTGTGAGTGTGCTGAAATGGATCCATAGTTAAAGTAGATCCCATCTGAGTAGATGGCTTGTATTCTATTGTCTTCAGATGTTTATATGCCAGATATATTGATAATATTCTGGCTTTGTTGAAATCAATAAAAAAACATGGCAAACATCAGCCTCTATTCCTCTGAACAAAAAGCTGTTGCATTAAAAGAGGTAATAGCTTTTTTTCTGGTATTTGGCCTTCAAATCATTGGTAGTTGAGGTTGCACCTAAAAAATCTGTATGCAAAGTGTCTTATGGCCCTTACCGATAAAGGAGAACACAAATTGAATACTTTTCATATTTTTTTTAATTGACAACAAAGTTATTGTTTAGAATGGCAATTTCCAAGCTTATAATGGCTAATATCAGATTTTTCTTTGTGAAAAGATGACCTATTTTCTATTGTATATGCTAGATGATAAATGAGACCTTGCTTCCGTTTTCTTAGCAGAGGGCTCCCAAATCTCCAAGCAGCAGATGAACAGCGCTGGATATAACACAGCTGCCTAAGTGGCTGATCACATTAAAAGGAGTTATTGCTCTCCACTGCTACATCTGATCAGGACCATTGGTGTCCCTTGAGATTCAGAACATAATGGAAAATCTCCTACTCACCACACAAGTATTTTTCTTCTAGAGTATAGCTAATGCTATGGAGAAAGTCAAAATCCAAAACACTGCATGAGCGTGGCAATCATGCTAGACAATAGCAGTGTCTCTGCTGCAAATAAGACCCATAGTTGGAATTAAGCTGCCCTTCTCTAGCATTGCAGTTGCTATAAGCTAGTGGGCAACATCAGGGAACAACTTTTCTCAAAACTGCTGTCTCCCTTTTTCTTTTTACAAAAAACTTTGCAGAAATACTCTTTGATTTTTAGCATATAATCTCTAGGATCATTGCTTCAGTTCCCACTGGCAGCTGCTCTCCAAAGATAGAAATCCTACACTACAGAGTCTTAGTCTCAACTTTGATAGCTATGGAGCATACCATAGAATTCAAGCCTTGCAGTATTGTTTATCCTTTCCAGTTCTGCATTGAAGTGCAGAACTGTATGAAGTTTTGCTCAAAACAAAAGTATGATCAAGTACCATGTGAATTGGAATTTATTATTTTGTCATCCTCAAAACTGACAATGAAGTGAAGCTAATAGATCTTTGCAAGTCATCAAATAATATTTAGCTCAATAAATTCAGGATAGTCATATTTCAGATTAGCTTATTTTGTTCTGATGGGAGAGGAATTGTTTTCCTGAATGGATCCTGGAACTAGATGTTTCCATATAATATGCTACAATGTATGATTATATGTCTGCATCTGTTTGGGATACACATTCCCCCCATGTTGACTATTGGCTGCATTGTGCAACATAACATAGAATTCTTTTATTGGCCAAGTGTGATTGGACACAAGGAATTTGTCTTGGTGCATAGGCTCTCAGTATACATAAAAGAAAAGATACATTCATCAAGAGTCAATCATAAGATACAACACTTAGGGTACAATAAGCAATCAAATCATACTAGGAAACAGTCAATATAAATCATAAGGATACAAACGACAAAGTTAGTCATACAGTCACAAGTGGGAGGGGATAGGTGATAAGGAGTGATGAGAAGGTTAATAGTAATAGTAATGCAGACTTAGTAAATAGTTGGACAGTGTTGAGGGAATTATTTGTTTAGCAGAGTGATGGCATTCAGGAAAAAACTGTCCTTGTGTCTAGTTGTTCTGGTGTGCAGTGCTTTATAGTGTCGTTTTGAGGGTAGGAGTTGAAACAGTTTATGTCCAGGATACGAAGGATCTGTAGATATTTTCATAGCCCTCTTTTTTACTTGTGCAGTATACAGGTCCTCAGTGGAAGGCAGGTTGGTAGTAATTGTTTTTTCTGCAGTCCTAATTACTCTCTGAAGTCTGTGTCTGTCCTGCTGGGTTGCAGACAATTATAGAGGTGCAGATGACAAGACTCAATAATTCCTCTGTAGAACTGTATCAGCAGCTCCTTGGGCAGTTTGACCTTTCTGAGTTGGCACAGAAAGAAAATTTGTGCTTTTTTGATGACATTTTTGATGGTAGGTGCTCATTTTAGATCTTGTGATATGATAGAACCTAGAAATTTGAAGGTCTCTACTGTTGATACTGTGATGTCTAGCATTGTAAGAGGTGGTAGTATGGGAGGATTTCTCCTAAAGACTATCACTATTTCTACGGTTTTGAGTGTGTTCAGTTCCAGATTGTTCCGGTTACACCACCTCCTGTCTGTATGCAGATTCATCGTTGTCTCAAATGAAACCAATCACTGTTGTGTCATCAGCAAACTTCAGTATTTTAACAGATGGATTGTTCGAAATGCAGTCATTGGTATATAGGGAGAAGAGAAGTGGAGAAAGCACACAGCCTTGGGAGGCTCCTGTGTTGATTGTACAGGTATCGGATGTGATTCCGCCTAGCTTCACCTGCTACTTCCTGTCTGTTAGGAAGCTTATGATCCACTTACAAATGTGTTGAGGTGCCGCTAGCTGGTTTAGTTTAGTTAGAACATTTTGTTACTTAACATTTAACATGTTATTTACATTTAACATTTTTGTTCAGCTTGTTCAGTGTATCAACAAACAAAAGGTACGGTTTTCCTATTCATGCACCTTTGGTTAGATATTTCTCATGGAAGTTAACGTATTATCTATTTAATGGAGTCACTCAGCACCCAGATGGATGCCCCAATTTTCCAACATTATACCTCTGAATGGTTGCTTCAGTGGGAAACACTCTCAGGGGACTTGTTTGTTGCTATAAAATAGTGTTTTTTACAAGAAAATGGACACGACCTGGTATCATTAGAGAATATATTTTCAGTTTGAAGCAATTAGTTTTGTATATGGTTTCTTTATCCCACACTCCATTGCTATGGTAATTATATCAGTGCATGAGTCCTCTGATTGCATCTTGATGCCTGGTAGCCCTGATTGCCAGTGCTTTTGTCTCTTTTCTCACTGTACTTTTCATTGCCAGGCAGGAGGGACTTTTTTTTTTGGACTGAATAATGCTCAAGTATATCACTCAGATCTTTCCCTGACTTTTATAATGTAACTCCTTGCTTAGCAATTTGGATAAGACTTAAAACTATCAATCTTGTTTTGTAGATTAGGAATGGGGGATGTTCTCTCCATGTCTCTTCTTTTATTTGATCATTTCAAAGGTTTCTGCCCCCCCCCGCCCCCCGTACTTATTACCTCTTAAGATGTACTATAAAGTCTTTGGTTGTTGTTGGAATTCTGTTCCCCAGTAAATTCTGCAGAATATTTTTCTGCATCCCTTAATGTAGTAATTTATGAAAACTGGAAGCAACTACCCACCTCTGAAATATTCTATGTTAGAGGGGAGTGTTGAAGTTGTTAGATAGATTTCTCCATTATATGCTCCCTCAGGGATGTTCCCTTGGTGAAAGAAGAGCCTGAATGCAATTCTAGGAACCACTAGGCTTTTCCATATTCTAAACTTTGCTCGCTTTAGATTTGGCGTGGAGGGGGGGAGAGGGGAGGAAGAGAGAGAGAGAGAGAGACACCCTACCTCGGGCAACAAACTACAAAATAAAATATTAGAAGTCAGTGGCAAACAACCTCTGCATTATATTGCCAGAAACCTTTTTTGACATGTCTGAAACTTTTAAAACAAATGATGACACAACCTAGAACTAAGGAGAAATTTCCTGACAATTAGAACAATTTATCAGTGGAACACCTTACCTCCAGAAGACCTAAATGATGTAAATGCTCCAACACTGGAAGTTTTAAGACGAGATTGGACAACCATTTGTCTGAAATGGTATAGGATTTCCTGCCTAAGCAGGGGGTTGGACTAGAAGACCTCTAAAGGCCCTTTCCATCTCTTATTCTATTCTAAGGAGGTTAATATAATTCTGTGGGGAAAAAAAATGTTTATTGGCAATACCCAATGTCTATGTTCTAACTCCTGGATATACAAACATGGAAGTCAACTTGCTTGCATAATAGAAACCAGAAGATGGAAAAATGCGCTCCAGATGGCCAGGTCAGCCAAGTTAGGCTGTCAAGGTTCTGCCCAAGTGCCTGGAGGCTGTGTGATTCAAACTATGAATTATAGGGGTTAATACTAAAATGAAATAGGTGTGTCATTCAGCTAGAGGACATGCAATATATAAGGATCTGATTTAGTACACTCAAGCAAAAGAAAACCTAAAGAGTAAGGTGCACAAAACTCATAATATCTAGGAACATAAAATTGCAGTGAAAATTGTATCAACAAATTTTGGCATCTTTCTACTTGGAAGAATAGAAATAAATAAATGAGAATGAGAAGCAAAAATGTTACAAAAATGTAAAAGGAAAAAGATTGAAATGGCTTTCAGAATAAGAAAAAACATGGATTAAAGCCTGAAGGACATACAGAAACCAAACACCAACTTCAAGGAATGGTAAAGAAATATATCTCAGTAAAGAGTATCAAGATATGGAAGAAATCAAAGAGAAAGAAATATTTGTATTGTAAGAAGTTCAGCAAGACTACAGAAAAAAAGCACAGCTAAAATAGGAAGACTGAACAAGAATAACAAAATATCTATGTGTATAGCAACCAAAAGCTACATTGTGTTGATGCATCCTTTAGAGATTCATTTTATACTGTATATTACTGAAATAATGCATTTTATCTGCCCGGTCTTTGGTTGTAATAATTGTTTCTTTAGAGCAAAGTTAAGCTGATACTGAATTTCTACTTGGGTTACGCATGTTTAACAATTGCTTTGCATTATTTTATGGAGTGTATTTTTTCACTTTCATTGCCTTTCATATCCCTATGACTTAATTTTACTCATAAAATTTAGGTTTGATCTAAAAGTATAATTATGTTAATATTTCATATATTGTTGTAATTCTTTTGTATCTCTTTCATTTTATGATATTTTATGTTGCTTTTTGATCAAAGGAACAATTTTGTTTGTTTGGGAAAACAATTGAACTTAAAGGAAGATAGAAAAATCATACTGAAATTCTTGACAAACAGAATTATAGAGTGACAAACATTTGTAGAGAAAGAATACGTTCAGTAATTGCTTTAGAAAATGAGATATGGGAATTGTCACTCTCAGCCCAACTTACTCATAGTTTGTTGTCGGGATAAAGTACAGGGAGCCCATATAAGCAATCCTGAGTTCCTTGAGAAAAGGCAGGTAATATAAACATCACCAATGTGATTCTTCAGCTCTAAACAGGAAATGACAAGGTTCAGGTGAAATAGCAATTCAGTTGTTTAATGCTGCAGGAGAAGAAGCAGTTAAAGCACTAAAATTCTATTACCTAATAGAAAACAAGGAAGTTAGATCTGTCTTAGTGCAATTGCTGATAAGACATGACACTGCAAATTTGAAACCTTAAAAATCTTTAAAAGATATTGACTTAGACTTACCCTAATTAACGTGTTTTCCCAAAAATATGACCTACCCTAAAAATAAGCCCTGGCTTGATTTTCACACCTGCACTTAATATAAGCCCTAGTTAAGCCCTGCCCACTGGCTGTACGAGGTGAGGCGCATACATAAAAATCAAGCTGAGGTAGGAGAGGAGCTGTTCCACGTGTCCCATACCCACTTAACTTAGGACCGCTAAAGCCAGGCCTCCCATTCCCCGATACCTGTTGCACCATTGCTTGATTTCTGTGACTGTTCACAGTTGGATGCCACATGATGCATTGTGCCAGTGCCACACCGTGTCTGGTCACAAGTGGCTGCAGAAGAAGTTGGGCACTGGCACGACAGGTGTCAGAGCATGGGTGGCCTGGCTGCAGTGGTCCTAAGGTAAGTAATTAAGATGTTCCCTGAAAATAAGACCTGGTGCTTATTTGGGGGCTCAAAAGAAAATAAGACCAGGTCTTATTTTGTGGGAAACATTGTATTTTAAAACATAGACTTGTTTCCAAGCAATATTCAGGTTGCTGCAATTCTGTAAGGAAACAACAAATATCCAAAAGACAATTTTCACCAAGTTGCAGTTCTTGGGACTCCACTGAAGAAATCCATCTAGAAAAACGACCACATGGGCCTGTCTTTCTTGATTTGGGTGATAGACTGGATCTTGTTTGGCAACACTGTATGGTTGTATTTCTTATAATGTAAATTAACAAGATGTAATTCCTGGCAGAACTGCATTTTAGCTAAGTAACCGAACTATTTAAACATCTCTTTATTAGTCTGCTTTTTGTTAGTACTTGATAATGAAGACTGCCTGGCCATCAATGTTACTTATACTGCATCTTTAGACTTCTTGAATTCTAATTGCATTATTGCTAATGTGCCATTTCCCCTGTGTATCTCTTTTCTCATTGCAGCTTGAACTCAGTGAGAACAGAATTTCTGGAGGCCTTGATGTATTAGCAGAAAAACTTCCTAACCTCACACATTTAAATCTCAGTGGAAATAAACTGAAGGATATTGATACTTTGGAACCATTGGTATGTCATGAAAAGGTTATTATATGTCTAAGTGGAGTTAACAATACTAATACCAGTGGTAGATGTTGAACTCACACTGAATGTGTCCGAATCACATGTGTTACATTTTGTACATAACTTTCAGCATTTGAGCCTAACCCCATTTCAGTAGCTAATATCTTGGAAAGGTATATGCTTTCCAGTAGGCATAAGAAGATGCTAGTTCATCTTAAAGAGAGCATTGAAATGTTTGTGCAGGACAGTTTAATTTCTTTGTCGACTGTTGGTATAATCTAAGTTAGCATTGATACTATATTTCTATTCAAGATTATTGTGTTTTCATGTCAATACATGTGATTTCTTTCTGATTAGATGACACTTTTTTTCTGGTAGATTATAATTCTTAAATTGTTCTTCTACCTCACAAAAAATCAGAATATTAAAGCTGCTTAGGTCAGTTGTAATGCCAGACAACAATAACTTATTGTTACAAATCATCCTAAAATATTAACTAATATGGAACTATGTATTAGAATAGGAGGAAGTCATATTTGTACACAGTCTGCTTTTGCTATTATCCAACCTAGAATATAAGAGTTCAGTGTGAGATAGAAAGAAGTGTCTCATGGACAGGGAAGAAGGGACTTTTCATTTTAAAAAAAGTAGAATGTCAAGGAGATGGCATCACTAGATCTTGTTTTTCTTTTCACACAAAAAACAGAAAGGGATCTTTCAATGAACTGAAATAGCTTTAGATTAATTCACACCGATTAAGGGGGATTTCTTTAAAAATGTTTTAATAATAAATGTAATATTATATTATATAACATTCCTGTTATGATATTGACTAAGTGAAAAATGTATATGGTAAGTTCAAAATTCAAGGCTTGTTTTTTAGGGATGTTAGGTTAATTACATTGTGAAATCATATTTAATTTGGAATGTCATGAAAGAATAAGCTGTATTAGCTCAGTACATGGCTTTGGTTATCTCATTCGCCTCCTGATCCAAACTGAAATTATGAGCATACCTTGCCAGGTTTGTGTATGACGTCAATATATTAATGCTAATGTTAGCTTAAAACTAACAAAAACGTATTTTTAATTCAGAAAAAGTTGGACTCTCTGAAGAGCCTTGACCTGTTCAACTGTGAAGTAACAAATCTAAATGACTACCGAGAGTGTGTCTTCACACTTCTTCCACAACTCACATATCTGGATGGATATGATCAGGAAGATAAAGAGGCTTCTGACTCAGATGCTGAAGTAGATGGTTTTGATGAGGACGATGAGGACGATGAGGAAGGTGAGCTTAATCATATTAATTGTGGATTGTAAAAGGTTAATTTTTGCCTATGACCAAGGTCTGCCTCATGTAAATATGATATTTGAGTCATTTGGAGCACTGCATTAAACTAATTTACCAAATTTGAAATGTTTTCTGCCATATGGTAGCTATGAAAAGTCTACAAAACTCTGTTAAAATACCATATTTTTGAAATGTAAAAAAATCAGACCAAGATATAGCACTTTGGATTTTTTCCACCTTTAATATAACACATAAGCTGTACAATTCAATTAAAAAAGAAAGTGAAATCTTTTAAGGGTGGAAACAACAGTAAAAATGTACAATAATATGGTTGTATAACTGTACACCCTAAAAATGATACTTTGTTAAAGCACCTTTTGATTTTATGACAGCATTCAGTCTTTTGGGAAAAGAGCCTATCAGCATGGCACATCTTGCCTTGGGAACCTTTGCCTACTCTTCCTTGCAAAAGCGCTCCAAATTTGTCAGATAATGAGGGACTCTTGTCAGACTTGTCAGATCTCTCCACAGACTTTCAATTGGATTCAGGTCTGGGTTCTAGATGGGCTATTCCAAAACATTTATCTTCTAGTGAATCCATTCTTTTGTTGATTTAGACTTATGCTTTGAGTTGTTGTGTTGAAAGGTGAAATTCCTCTTCATCTTCAGCAAAGACCTAAAAGATTTTCTGCCAAAATAGTCTGATATTTGGAACTGTTCATAATTCCCTCCATCTTGACTAAAGCCCCAGTTCCAGCAGAAGAAAAGCAGCCCAAAGCATAATGCCACCATCACGATGCCTCACTGTTGATGTAGTATATTTTTCGTGACACACAGTCTTGTTTTTGTGCCAAACATACTTTTTGGAATTATGGCCAAAAAGTTCAACCTTGATCTTATCAGATCATGACACATTTTCCCATATGCTTTTGTCAGGCTTTTGTAAAATATAGCTAGGATTGGAAGTTTTTCTTTTTAAGAAAAAGCTTTGGTCTTGCCACCCCACCCCATAGACCAAACATATAAAAATAGATGATATTGTCGGCACATGTAGTATACAATCAGTACTTTCCAAAAATTTCTGCAGATCCTTTAATGTTGATGCAGCCTCTAGGATCAATTTTCTTCTTGTTTTTTTCATCATTTTGGAGGGACATCCAGTTCTAGCTAATGTTACTGGTGTGCCATATTTTCTCAACTTGTTGATGACTGTCTTCATTATGTTCCATGATACATCAAATGCTTGGAGATTTTTTGTACCTTTTTCCTGAGTGGTACTTTCCAACAATGAGATCCCTTTGATGCTTTGGAAGCTCTTTTGCAAGACTGTGGTTATTGCTGTCAGAGGCAACTGAGTAAATGTCAGAAAAATCTTGGTAGAACAGCTGAACTTTATATGGGCTTGATCAGAGTCACTTTAATTGATGTGTGTACTGCAGGTGTATACTGTGTATTTACCATGTTTGAATGTGATTGTTTAATTGTAAACACAGCCACATCCCTGCATATAAAACCATGTTATTACTATATTTAGTTATTTTTCCCCTGAAAGATTTCAGTTTGTTTTTCAGTTGAATTATGTTATGCTATGCTACGCTATGCTATGCTACACTAAAAGTGGAAAAAAATGGAAGTGATTTATCTTGTTATGATATTTTTACGTTTCAAAAAAACCTGGCATTTGTCTGTAGATTTTTTTTGTATCCACTGTATTTGAATCAAAAATACTTATGTGAGCTGAGAAAGATCAGTTTTAAAGCATAGAATAACTATTATGGCTTATATGATACATCACAAAACACATCACTTTTACAGAAGAAAAACTGGAATGTGATGTTCCCTTTTATTGCCTTTGCCTGATTGTATGGTTATAACTCAATTTGCTGTTTTCTGAATTGATGGGCAGAGTTACCATTGGGGGCATGGAGCCTGGTGGATGCCTAGTGAAATTTGTAGGGATATATGGACACTTAAAGGGATAACATGGGGGATCCAGATCATAATATATTAAGGAATCTGTAGTAATATAGTACAATGTTGTAACAGATTGCAAATTATTACCCAACCTCTCTTAGACTGACAATTTAAACTCATACTGTCTTTCATTCTGCTTAACTTATAAATTGCAAGTCTGGATAAAATTTATGAAACATTAGTCGATATCAATATGTGCTCTTTTTAGCAGTTGTTTGTAGAATAATATCTAAAAGGAAATCCTTTGAAATTAATATCATTGTGATTTTATGATAGATTCCCTATTTGATATATATAAGCTCTTCTGTTTTTGTCAGAAGATGATGATGATGACGATGACGACGACATATATGAGGATGAGGACGAAGACGAGGATTCATTTTATGGTTTCTTTGGTTATGAAGGGGGACAAGATGAAGAAGAGGAAAATAGTGGAGAGGTTGGTTTAAAATATTGTTTTCTCTTTACTCTGCAGTAAAATTTTATGCTTATTTATCAAATTACAAGAAGAGTAGCTATTCTTTTTATTACTTCTAGTACTATTACAATCATACCATCACGCCCCAAATGATTCTGAGACGCTTACAACAGTCAAACAAATTACAACAAAATCAGTGAAACATAAAAGTTAGATGGCAAGTATCTCCCTTACCAAGTGCCTGGATGAAGAGCCACATCTTCTCAGTTCTTCTAAAACAACAGTAGAGTGTGGATCATCTGTATTTTGAGGGGGATCTTGTTATAGAGAACAAGCACTGCTATAGAAGGTGCTCTTCAGAGGTCCTGATAGGTGGATCAGTGGAACCTGGAGCATGCTGACCTGCAGGATCAAATCAACCAGGCAGATGCTGTGGGATTCAGGTGCTTTCAAGCAACCAGGCCTACCCCATGTAGAGCTTTATAGGGCTTTTATAGAGAGAGCAAGCCAGGACCCTGCCACCTGGAACGGGCCAAAAATGGGGCGCACAGAGGCTGAAAATGGGGCACGCAGAGGCCAAAAATGGGGCACGCGGAGGCAGCTATGGCAATCCCTGCAGCCTGGAAACAGCTGATTGGGAGGCCGATCCAACCAACAATCAGCTGCTTGTCAGGCTGTGCTGAAGC
>NC_141991.1:162782767-162798481 GCF_049901715.1 Pseudonaja textilis | reverse complement strand
CAGCCCTACCATTCGCCACCGGGTGAACGGGCAATGTTAATGCATGTTGGATGCCACAATCTGCAAAGTATTGCTCGAATGCTAATGCGGTAAACTGAGGCCCGTTGTCTGATACTGAGACATCAGGTAGACCGTGCATGGCAAAGAGTTTGTTTAACTTTTTTATGACGGCTTCCGTGGTGGTGGTTTTCATTTTGCTTACTTCGAGCCAATTGGAGTAAGCATCCACGGTAATCAAGAAGGTATGCCCTTTTGTTGGCCAGCAAAGTCAACATGGATGCGTGACCATGGGCCTCTGGGCATCTCCCATTCTAACAGTGCGGCTTTTGGGGGAGCCGAGCAAGTCTCTTGGCATCTGTTACAGGCGGCGACCCAGGTTTCAATTTGCTTGTCCATGCCTGGCCACCAAGCATAGCTCCTGGCCAGGGCTTTCATACGAACGATGCCTGGGTGCCCATCATGCAGCATGTTTAAAACTGTTTTTTGTAGCCTTTCTGGTATGACTACCCGGTCTCCCCACAGTATACATCCTCTTTGGGAAAAAAGTTCAGTTTGCCGGTTTTTAAATGGTTTAAAGAGTTCATTTGTCTCGCTTTCTGGCCAACCCCTTTCAATCCATCTGAGAACTCGCGCCAATCGTCTGTCGCGTCCCGTTATGCGAGCAATGTCTTGTGCAGTCAATTGTGACATGGCTGCAGTTTCAATTTGCAAAATTGATAATGTGGGTGCTGGGTCATCTTGCACATCTGGCAGGGGGGATCGGCTTAAAGCATTGGCATGAGAGATAGATTTACCAGGTCAATGTATTAATTGATAATTATAAGGGGCAAGAAATTTAGACCATCGTGTCATTCTAGGTGACGGGATGTGTGGAGTGGGTTTCTTACCAGCCAGAATGCTGAGTAGGGGTTTATGGTTGGTAATAATTGAAAATGTCCTACCATAAATGTACTTGTGGAATCTTTTGACTGCGGAGATGATGGCTTGGGCTTCTTTATCCAGCTGACTGTAGTTCCGCTCTGGTTTGGACAGGGTTCTTGAGAAAAATGCAATGGGAGCCTCTGTTCCATTGGGCAATGTGTGGCTTAGGATTTTTCCCATGCCAAAAGGTGAGGCGTCATAAGTAACCGTCAGTGGTGAAGTCTCGTTGTATTGCATGAGGACTGCATCGGAAGTCAGGAGCTCTTTTATCTGTTGAAATGCGCATTCCTCTCGCCGTCCCCAAATCCATGGTGCCTTTTTATCCAGGAGTCTATGCAGAGGCTCCGCGACAGTGGCTTTCTGGGGTAGGAAAATATTATAGAAGTTAATGAGTCCAAGGAATGCTTGGAGGTCCGTTTTGCTTTTTGGTCTGGGGGCTTCTTTGATGGCCCTTAAATACTTGTTGGTAGGGTGAATTCCTTGTTCGTCAAGGAGGTATCCAAGGAATTCAACCCTTTCAGTACATAACTGGCACTTTTCTTTCTTTACCTTGAGGCCAGAGTCTTTAAAGTTTTGTAGCACTGCTCTCAGTCTTTTTTCCAATTCTCGTGTGTTGGGGGCTGCTACTAAGACATCGTCGAAATAGGGTACGACTCCTTTAATTCCTTGTAGCAGTCTTTCCATTAGGCTTTGGAAAACCCCTGGTGCAACACTGACTCCAAACTGGGGCGGGTTGCATTTAAAGGCCCCTCGATGCGTTATGATTGTTTGAGCCTCGGCGGTTTCAGCATCGACCAGCAGTTGTTGATAAGCCTGAGCCAGGTCGAGCTTCGCAAAGATTCTGCCACCCCCCAGTGAGTGTAGGAGATGTTGGACGACTGGTACCGGGTAGGCACTCTGCTGTAATGCATGGTTGAGAGTGGCCTTGTAGTCACCACAGATTCTCAGGGAGCCATCAGGTTTGATGGGGGTGACAATTGGTGTTTCCCAGCGGGCATGATCAATGGGTTCTAATACACCTTGCACTATTAGTTTGTCTAATTGTTCATCTATTTTAGGCTTGAGTGCAAAAGGCACTCTGCATGGTGTGAGGCGGATGGGAGTGATATCAGGGCTAAGATTAAAAAGGAGATTGGGGACCCCTTGTACTTGCCTAGGGTGTTGCTGAAAACTTCTTGGAAGTCCCGAACGAGCGTTGCTTCCCAGTCTTCATCCTCTGTGTGGTTGATGCCTACCATCTCGATCCCCAACGGTGCAAACCACTGCAACCCTAGTAGACTGGGGCGGTCTTTATCGACGATCGTGAGCGGTAAAACGTTGGTACAGTCTTTGTATGAGATTTTAAAATGTCCTATGCCTGCTACTGGGATGCGGTTCCCTTGATAATCTTTCAAAATCAATTTCTGGTCGCTCAGTTCTTGTCGGCGTATGCAGGGTATTATGCGCTTAATGGTCTGCCAGGAAACCATAGAGAGGTAGGAGCCAGAATCTACCTCCATGGTGCAGGGTTGGTTTTCGATACCGACCTCAACACGGATTTTTCGAGTGTCGATTGGTGAAGCATGGCCGATAATGACTGTTTGGTGCGTTTCCTCTCTTCAGGGTGCCTCGCTGAACCTCTTGGTTCTGCTGTCCCGGCTCCATCGATTGTCGGACAGGCGGTCCCGGTTTTTTGTTTTGTTTTTAAATAAAATTTTATTAACTTTCAAAAAGAGTACACAAACAAAACATAAGACATAAGAACATAAAACATCTTTTTTAACAGCTACTTAACAAGACAAATAAGACATCTCATTTAAGTACAATATAGTTCTAAATTATCACATTTCCACACACAACTTAATATGCATCTTATATATTCAACTTCATATCTTATTACTGTTTTCCACCTTCTTACTGTTTCTTCCTTTATTTCTATTCAATTTTATTCATTAAACTTATACTTTCATATATTTCATATTACTATATTTCATATTGTTACTATTTCATATGTTCTTATCCAACATTACTCCTCAATAGACAAATGTAGACTAACAAAACACATAGCATAAAAAATATAAAACTTCTTTTTAGAAAGCGGCTTAACCCCGGGTTATAACTTTTGGTACAGACGTAAATTAAATTCATGCTCAGCTTATATACTATTTCATATCTTATTTAAAATTCTACATTTTACATATATCTTCTCCCCTCTTTTCACTCTCTTAATTCTATTTTATTTATTTAATCTCAATTTAAATCATTACACTTGTATCTTTTGTCCGTTCTTTTTCAATTATCCATTTATCTTTCTCTTAAACACAAACTTTTTCCTGTAATGACTGGTTGAAGTATGACACCTTTCTATTTTCCCCCCAAATTCAACACTTAAAATTAAACATTATTTCTATTCTGATTCTGCTTAGTACATTCTACATGACATTAAAAAAAAAAACATAATAATCTTATAGTATATTAAAAATAGTGTTCCATAACAAATTAGTTAATTAAACATTAATTACACAATCCCTACAATATTCTATTAACACATATTTCAAATACAAATATAAAATACAGTCTTGTGTACCTTTGCAGAATCTCTATTTAAATTATATTTTACCCTTTATCTCTGAAAAAAAATTGTTTATTAACATCTTGTTTAAAGTCTTTATAACTTCCCTTCGCTTTATCCCCTCCTTCCTTATCAAATCTAACCTTTTTACCCCCCCTCTCTCAATCTCCAACTTTTTAATCTCCCCTCTCTGTTGTATTCCTCTTTTCCGTTGCTTTCTATCATTATATCAATTTTTCACCTTACTTTTCCCTTTCTTAATTGTTTTTTTAGAACTTAAATTCTTGATTTTCTTCTCCTTTTTACCCTTTTTTAAAATCATATGTCCATTAAAGATGGCTTCTTCTTCATCGTCCCAGCCTTTTTCTTGTTGCATTTCCTGGTAAGCAGAAATCGCCATTTCTAAAAAGCAAAAGATAGATCCAAAAGAGCCCTCTTCCTCTTCTCTTAGTCTTTCAAACTGCACTTTCAATTCTTCAAAAGATACCATTGTAAAAAGAAAAGGATTTTTTTTTAAGCAATCCAAATGTTTTCTTAGTCTTTCAAAAGATAGTTAAAGTCCCAAAGTCATCAAGCAATCAAAGTCAGCACAGTCAGCACAGTCTGTTTCACTTTCTTACTTGCTCTTCCTGGGGCAGAATTCAATTACATAATTCCAAGACATTTTTTGGAAGTTTTATTTCGATTTAATCTCTAATCTTATAAAACTCCAAGCAGTCTCCTTCAGCAAACGTTAGTATAAATCATTTACCTCTCTTCCTTCCCACTTAAAGCAAAAAGATTTGAGTTTTAAAGTATCAGTATTTAAGAATGTAATTTCCCCTTGGCTTCAATTTTGAAAGTTAGTACCTTCTGCTGCCAAAACGGGTGTTTCCGATTTCCATCTGCTGTCTCCGTGGGAAGGAAAGTGAGGAGAGAAAAAACTTTCCCTTTACTTTCCACCGCAGCTTAACGATCCTCTGGGAAACAATATATCACTTGCAAAGCCAAAGTTCCAGGGTATTCAGATGTTAATTGTTGTCCCGGTTCAGCCAAAAGCTTTCTCTGTCTTCTCTTCCTTCAGCACACCTCCTGCGCAATCTTTTCCAGATGCCAGCTTCTTAGTGGCGGCCATTATGACCGCCGCTGCATCGCCTTGAGAAAAGGAGGTTAAAACTGGGTGGGGAAGGGGTCTGCCACACCCCCAAACCCCTTCCCAGATCCTCCCTATCTTCAGCTGCCTCTACAAGGCAGCCTTATCCTCCAAATCCGTCTGGATCAGAGGCACCAAGACGGCGAGCACAGCAGGGATTGCGAAGAAATGCAAATCCCTGCTGTCACCGAAGCCTGACAACCCAGAAGCTCAGGCTGTCCCAGTTTTTGGTAGGGTTGCCATCTTGCCTTCTTGGGCTGTTTCCCCGGAGCCTAGGGCTGAAATTCCTTTCATTGCGGCATACCTTGGCAATATGCCCTCGCTTCTCGCAAAAACGGCAAACTGCGTCCAGGAACTTACATTCAGAACATGGGTGATTTCCTCCGCAGCCGGCGCATTGGTACCCCGACTTGCGACCCCGCCAGTCTCGCCGCTCGCGCTCTGACTAGAGCCTGTGGACTTCTTCCTCTTCCCTGTCAGAGGGGGATTCGATGTAGCCATGGTGGGTGGAGGCTGCAAGTTTCTCCGGTGTCGTGTCCGGCTCGCTGGTGGATTTGCGATTGGTTCCGTTCGAATGCTGCATTCGCGCTGCTGACTTACGTGTAGCTTTGGCTGCGGTGGCTTCGGCTATGGCGTTGGCAAGGGATATATCACCCTTGGCCATCAGTCTGCTTTGGAGTGCTGGATCTTTTAGGCCGAGGACGACCCGGTCTCGCATGGCTTCGTCCAGGTTAGCGAATCTGCACAAACCCCCTAGGTTTCTTAGGTTGGCTATGAACTCACTGATGCTCTCACCCTCGCACTGATCACGCTGGTAAAAGTCATGCCTTCTGATCAGGGTCGGTACAGCCGGAGCGTAGTGATTTCGAAGAATGGGAGCTAGGTAGTCCCAATCCATTGTCTTGACATCAGCGGGCTTCTCAAGTGCCTTGGCCATTTTAAAAACGGCGGGTCTGCAGTGTGTCAAAAAGACTGCTCGCTTCTTACTGCCTGCGGCGTCTTTCAGGTTGTTCGATTCCAAGAACATTTGGAAACGATCAATGTAGGACTCCCAGTCCTTGCTGGCCGAATCGAATGGTGCGGGTGGTACGGCACTGCTGGCCATTTCGCTGGTCGTCTTTGCGCTGTCTGCCACGTGCTGGTCAGCCTTGTTGTCTCAGTATCCCATCCTCGTCACCAGTGTTAAGTCTGGGCGGTGGGTCCCAAGGAGAGACGAGACTCATGGTAGTGAACAAACAGCTCTTTATTAGCAATCAGATACTGAGACAAAACCACTAACAGAGGCTGCTCTTTTTATAGAGCTTGGCCCCGGCTAGGCAGCCAATGACAGGTTTTAGAGCTTGCCGTGCTTGGTATTAGCCAATCGCGGCAAGCTCTATATGAGCCAATCAGAGAGTACCATATCTTCCAATCAGGGCCCGGCTTTTCCGGACCAATAGGAACGCAGGCTTTCAAGCCTGCTAGTACGGAACAGAAATGGCCTTGGCCAAATGTTAATATTTTGTTTAAACCCAAGTTATCATCTCTGCAAATATTATTTACAGCTTAAAATCTAGTGTGAAGCCAACACTCTTATTGCTGACTTTAAATCAGTTATTTCCTATTTGTGGAACTACCATGATAGTGATCAACTGGATTTTTGCAGCCCAGATCTAGTAACCCTACCAACTATCTAACTTTCTGGACATACAGAAGCACATTCTGAAATTCTGGCTTCTTCATGAATAAAGTCAAACAAAATTAATGTCTAAGGACAGACTGGAAACTAAAAAAATGGGTAAATCAAGGTCTTTCTAACACATGGCTCAAATTCTCAGCCAATACAAAACAAGTCAAGGTCATCAATATTATCTGTTCTCATACTGCTGAAGCAGCAACTCCTTTCCAGTTCCTCTGTTTTTCTCATTCACAGGCAACCAAGAATCTGAATCAAAAACAGGCCCTGTATTTGTTGCCTGAAATATTTCAAGGCCTCCAGAAATACCCTGGCATTCTGTTCCAGTCATTCCTTAGCACCTGCTCCTTTTGAAGACCTAATATGGTGAAGTGTAACAGAGCTTATATAAAAGGGTGAACAGAATGGAATCCAGAACCAGATTTATTCATAGTATTAATTTTTAAAATAACATTCTATAATTTAAATAACACTTCCAAGGCTCTGCAGAAAGTTTGGCTTGACAAGGCACTTTCTGTCACATACCTAAATTCATATATCACCATGCTACATTCTAATCCTTTTGCATTTGTACTTGTAATAGTTTTAAAGGAGCCATTAATATGGTGAACTGTTTACTCAGAAACCTGGTTCTTTCAACTTGTTTTATTTGTCTTAAGAGGATTTTAACTTCTGTTTCTCTAGATCCTTGCCTGGGACAAGGAGAAGACTTTGGGAAGAAGTTTGTGGTAAGGATTTGAGTGATGGCTTCAAATGAAAGAGGGGAATCTCATTCAGGGTTCGGAAGTTATCCTCCTTTTAAGAAGGCTATTTAAACTTAAATCCATAATATGTAAGTTTCCATTTAGAAGAGCTTTCTTCATTAGAAAAATTATGGATCCAACCCATTGTTATTTGTATATATTCTGTTTTAATAATACTTCTTTTTTGCATTATAGATATTTTTGCCATGCCCCTGCTGGGGAAAAATTAAAATAAATACAATATATTTGTCTGTCACCTGTTTCTTTTAGAGTGACTTATGTGAGATCTTTCTTGGTGAACTTAAAAGTATTAATAGAGGTACTTATTTGGGTTTAAGACATTGCTAATTATAAATGAAATATCCACTGTATTGCATAATTTACATAAAAGTGAATGGCTTGGATCATAGCTCATGTTACATTATGCTTTTTCCCAGTGTGCATTTATTTCAGTGAGTGTGAAATTGCCTGGATAGAACGAAATTGCTCATTTCATAGTTCATAAATCAGAAAAATCCTGATAAGCAACAAACCTTGAAAATGTCAGTTGTAAAAATTTCAATTTCCTTTAAATCAAGTTCTAAGCATCCTGATCCTCTTTAAAATTCACATAAAGAGAAATTGAAATGATCAGATATCTGAAGAATAAATAGTCAGGCACAGGGAGAGAAGCGCAATTTTATTTTAAAGACTTTATTAACAGGTAACATTTGCTTGAACTTTCTGAAAACACAGTGAAAAGCTACAGATAGCAAAACTGAGCATGCAACCTGTTCATTTTCAAATAATTCTTGTTTTTGTAAATTTATAGGTATAAGTGTGCTTTCCAGTGCAGCAAATTAACATATATGAAAACTTATATTGTCAAAGTCCACAATCTGCTGTGAAGCCCCATTGCTGTATTCTTGAATTGTGTAGTCTCCTGTCTTATTGTGTGTGCATGAGAATCTCTTGATTATATCTCCTGGTGGCTCTCAAGAGACTTTTATTTGCTGCTTCAGAAATATTGAAACAAACTATAATATTTAATTTTTCCCCTTGAAGAAAGCTGATCTTGCATTATAGTTTGGATTATATTTAATTTTTCCGAATTCCCTTCTGTTTTATCTTAGAAATGTTTATAGTTGTTTCAACATAATTAGACTGAATTGAGAAACCTAACACTTTTGTGGAGGTGTGAGATGGCAGATTTGCAATAGAGGCCAAAGATCTGAGGGAGAAAAACCCTTTAGGACAAAAACAATTCGTGTAATGTTAGTTATTTGTGTGTGGCAAACTATGTCAAAACTTACTTCGCTGTGACAATCATTGTCAACTGAGAATCAAGTTGCAACTATATTTATGTTGATCCATTAAACATTGCGGAAATGTCTTCCTAACCAGTTAGCTAAAGTAGCATTATTCACAGTTTTGTTGACGGATGTAAAATATTGTTTTATATGAGGGTTGGACAGAGACTGGAAACCCCATTGCTCTGTGAACTTTTTAAAATGTCTTCCTATTTTAAGAGAGATGCTTCCATTTTGTAAGAGCCTTTGCGGCCTTGGCCTACATTTCTCGCAATTTTTTTAAACCAAGTTGGTTGGAGAAAAAAAGGCAGACATGTTGTAATAGTGTTAATCACATCAGATAACTTGATGTATTAAAATGATATATGACTTGAAATAGGTACTAGAAAATGATTAGAGATAAAGGTTTCACAGTAGAAGGGATTAGAAAATAGTACCTGTATTCTTGAGCATGAGAATGCAAAGGAATGAAGTGTTAAAAGAACAAATATGCCAGTGATATTATGATGTGTCCCAAGATTTATTGGCTTTATAACTATCATAAATCCCAATATATTATTACCTGTTGTCTGTTTAGAAAAAGACCGAATTACAGGTTTTAAAGTACGCCAGTAAAAGATGGAATGGCACTCCTATCTTCATGTTAGATGTAGCTAATGGATAAATAAATTAGGGTTAAAAGTATACATAACATAATCTATGTTTGCTTAAGGTAGTTATTTCTTAAATTGAACATTAAGATTATAAGAATGTGGATATTTTTCCAGCTTCTCCTTACTGAAAGAAGGCTTCTTTTAGCAGCAGTGCTTATGGTAACATCTTAGCTTGACAAATACTTCATTAATATATCATGTTGAGCACTATATAGTTAGTAGCACTGTTAGTATTTGTGGAAACAAATACTTGAACTAAATTCTACAAGTAAATTAAAGGATAATTAGGAACTTGCAATACAACTGAATATTGCCGCTGTCTGGAGCATGACCCTGTTTAGTCTGAGGACTGCAATTCATATCCACAGCCAGCTAGAGGAAGAAGGATGCTTTCCAATGATTCATAGGTGTCACTGGAATCAACATTATTTTTCACCCATCTAAAGCCTTTTGGAGGAGATCTAAGAGAGAACAGGAGCAGGAGGCATCAGAGTGGTAAAGTGCTCTGGATTTCACTCTTATTTCTCCTAATGGTTTAAAAACTTCCTGCCATATTATGGCTGTGTGATTTGAGGCCGTTTTGGACTTTTTTTAAAAAAAAATGGTTTGCTTCACAGAGGCCTCCTGTTCCTATTGTTATTCTAACGTGGGAAGGAATACAAATTTTAAAAATTGCACTACTGAAAATTAGCCATTCTCAGCTGAATTTCAGTGGTGTAATCTCAGGGTGCTGAAGAGCCACCTGTGACCTAGAATATTCAATTCTTATAGGCAAACTGACAGGTCAGTTTATGCACAGCATTAATAATTTTAGTATATAATAAGTTTTGCTGATGGGTTACAGAAGTTCATTTAAATTGATTGAATCTTCACTATGTAGCTAACATGCTGAGGTACAGTATTGATATCCAAATAGGTTCAGGAATCGTTTCAATGAATATACAATTTTTCACTTTTCAATTTCAAATCACACTAGCTAAAGAGCTTTTTTGTAAGCTGGCACTGAAATGTTTTATGTTTGGTTGCACCGTGTTTGATGCTTTTAACAGTGCAATACTTGTATTATTCTCTCAATTTAAACCAAAGGTAATTTGTTCGTGCTTGCTATCTACTGTAGTGCATGAAGTGCTTTTATACATTTGTAATAGATGTAAAATCAGAACAGATCACATGTCCTGGGTTTTTTATTTACCTAAACTATGTACAAGTCTATGTTCAAATTATAAAGTGTTAAACTAAATTGCATATTAACCTTTGAGTGTATTTTCCCAAGCATAGTTATAAGGCAATAAACTTTATTAAGGAATATGCATAGTGATTAATTGTCTTTTATTCATTCATGTGTTTCAAATGCCTATTATGTATGAATTTGTGGTATGAAGATCTTCATTGACTTAGTGAATGATAAGGAGATATTTTAATATATACCAAAATGGAAGAAAATCAAGAGTAGTCGCAGATTGGCCAAGTCAAATCACAATTGTTGATTAAGAATACACATTTAAATGTGCAATAGATCCCTGACCTCCAATACACAAGATTGCAATACACCTGATGTAGAACAGGATGGTTGTTAAATAACCTTTTGACACTTAGGATTACATTTTATTGGGAAGGAAGGGGTTGTATGACAAAACCTATGCTGAGTGGATGATAATTAACAAGAGGGTATTGCAGTATTTTGCACTTAGGTAAGTCAGAATTTCTTTGCTATTTTTCTGGTTTTGAGGGAACAAGGTTTTACTTTTATTAAAATAATTGAGACATGTAAGCTTTATCTTTTACATTGTCACGTTTATCCTTTTTCAAACATTTTATAATTTTATATGATCTATTCTGTTATAAATTATATAATTAACACACATGCTTAGATTGGTAGCTCATAACATTCAAAATTATGAAGGTAATGAATAAAGGAACTTAGAACCTGTACTTGAAGTTATAGTTATTGTACTTCCTTTCAATCATAGGATTGTAATTTGGATGTTTATGAGGTGCATGTGTGTGTCTGCTCGGGGCCTGAAACTCCTGCTTGGTTTTCAGCAAAGAGGATTTTCAGCTCCTGAGTTGAGAGACATTCATGCATGGCCTATGCTGGGTCTCCCAGAGTTTTCCCCACTCCATACTTCTTACCTGGGATGCCATATACTTAACCACCTGGGAGAGTTCAGAAATTGTGTTTGTTGAACAAAGGGATCATGTGGTATCTTTGCTCAATGACTGAGATTCCAGGCCCAATTGTAGTTAGGCAGGGTCTACCTGTTCATATAAATGCTACTGCTTGCTTATGTCTTAGTTCTCTAAAATAATCTCAGAAAACATTAATGGTATCAGGAGTTTCATAAACAAAATTCTAGAATGAAATCCAGTAGTCTTTGTTCCATAGAACTTGAAAGAGGGGAAAATTTCCTCTTCATAGCTCTTGCTATTCACTTAGTATCTTCTACAAAAGGCTAAAGAACTCTCCCAAATAGCCTGATTTTTTTTTTGGGGGTGGAGCTCTGGAAAAGAATGACAGCAAGATAGATTTCTCCCACTGTGTGAAAAAAAAATAAAAAGATTTTAAAACGGGAAATTAAAAATAAGGGATATTAAAGCTACAAAATGCCAATAGATGAAAATAACATTTTAAAGTGACCTATGTACAATACTAAGTTTATTCTGGAGAGATGGCTCTTCCTTATTTATATCCAATATAGATATATAGGACTGGATCAGATTCTTGTGCAAAAGTGGCATGCAATAAACTTCTAGTGCTTTGAACTCAACTCCTGTTGCTGACTACTTATGTGTGGCGAGAGATGACTGGCCCAAAGTCACCCAATTGGCTTTCATGCCTAAGGCAGAAATTGAACTCATGGCCTCTGCTCTCTAGTCTAGTGCCTTAACCACTAGACCAAACTCCTCTCTACCATTCCAGTTTTAAGTGGAAGGATGCAACAATTTTGAAGCAGGAGGTATTTCTGCAACTGAAATGCTGTATCATGAAATGAAACCATAGCACTACTGGGCCAATGCATAGTTTGCAGCAAGCAGAATAGAATATATTCTTCAGAATCTTTCAAGTCCACTCAAGGTTGCAACACTAGGGATAATACAAGTAGTGATCACTAAACACTAGTAATTTCTAATACAAATAGTCCTCAACTTAAAGTAGTTCATTTAGTGACCGTTCAAAGTTATAATGGTTCTGAAAAAAGTGACAACTGTTTTTCATAGTTATGACTGTCAGGTCAGTCTGGTCAGGTGATCAAAATTCAGATGCCTGACAAGTGATTCATATTTATGATGGTTGCAGTATCCCAAGGTTACATGATCAGCTTTTGCAAACTTCTGACAAGCAAAGTCAATGAAAAAGCCAGATTCACTTAACAACCATGTTACTAACAAATGCAATGCTTCACTTAACAACTATGTCAAGAATAGTCGTAAAATGGGGCAAAATCACTTAACAAATGTTTCACTTAGCAACCTAAATTTTGGGCTCAATTGTGGGTCATAACTTGAGGACTACCTGTAGTGAATTCTGTATTACAATACTGAGTTGTGATCAAGGTGCTGTATTACTAAGATGTATTTTCGGGTTTTGTTGGTATTGCCATCAACCTTGTGTACATAGAAATACTTAACAATAACTGAATTGGCAAAATGTTTGCAGATATTCTGTCATCCAGGTCATAGTTGTCTCGATGGTGCTTTTTTCTTCAAAAGTCAACTGGACTGTTTTTTCCTTGAGGAAGAAGAAAACATTTCGCAACTCATCCAAGAAGTTTCATCAGGTCTGATGGAGGGATGGAATGACATGGAGGGATGAGAGGATGATTGGGGGGTGGGGGATGTATTGTATTTCTTTGCAGTCATCTGGTCATTATCACTCTTCTGCTCTCAGTTGAGGCCACTTAGGAGTTTATCTGTGTCCTTTTGCAGTTGGTAGCAATGCAAAATGTCTTGCATATTAGGAAGCAACTGAATCTCAAAATACAGTATATTTATTTATTTAGCTGAGTTTCTCAGTTCTGTAAAATAACAGATAGTTACTAGTATCTAAAGTTTCACAGATCAGTCCCGTAGTCTCTCTTTTCAAGGAAATTCAGATATAAGGGGGGAAAGCAAGTGACAATCATATAAGCCTGCACAAATAATATGGCTCTGTCCCCTGTGATTGACAACTACCTTATTAAAGAGTTTAGCAATTTGTTTTAAAATATGTATTGTATTATTTGCAGCTGTTTATACTAACATGTGATCTACATTTTGAAAATATATCTTTAAAGGAAGGTTGGGAATAATTTGTAATAAAATAATTACTTGGGACTAAGCGGATGTAGTTAATTTATGTACAATACATAAATATTCTAAACCCTGAAGAAAAGTTTCCTAAAGTTTGGTGTATTGTTGGAGTTGTAAGAGAAAGAGGTCATCTTTCTTTTCTGGCAATATTTGGCTACAGAAACTAGAAAAAAGCTGAAAAGAATACTGGTCTTTAAAGAAAAGAAATACTATAGACCGCAGTGTAAAACAGTACAATACCACAAAGTTGCAAGTAAATATGACCTTTAATGTGCAGTGACAATTTACCAAAACAAAACAATAAGAAAACTAATGTCTTTATTTTTAAACAAATAACTATTTGCTGTTTTGGGATTAAAAAATTACACTGGGGATTCCATTGTTTATAAAACCTTATATTTTATATTTTTCTCATTTATATTAGATTTTAAATTTTGCACAAAGGAAGGTGGTCTTTTAGTTCTATAGGCTGAACTTCCTTTCACACGTTCCCCTTTCAAATGAACAATGTATGGCAGCATAGGTGGTTTACGTATAGTTACCAGTGTTCCTTGAGGAGTATAGCATCTTAACTGCATTTTGTTATTTGAATGAGCCGTAACTGCAACCCAGCCTAAAGAGAGGAAAGGCATCATTTTGTTACTGAACAAATAAAAAGTCTTAATTTGATTTACTGTGAACTTCAGTTTGACTGATGCAACAAGAAAGTCATATTGATTTCCAGTTTAGGACCAAAAGCAAGAGCTGTTTTCAAAAATCTTCAGTGTTTATCCCAAAAGCCTTCATAACAATACTTGACAATGTCAACAGAATCAAAAGACCAAATATTAGTCTTATTAAGTATTAAAGTTCTTTTTCTGTTGCAAACGGAAACAGTATTTTGAAAACTGATTGCTCCCTTCATGTGGTGCACTAGGCAGATCTAAAAGATTGCAGTATTTACTTGTCTGACAAGAGAGCAGTCTCTTTTTCAGGTATGGGATTGAAAACCAATGGGAACCACAAAGGCAATTTATAGGAAAATGTTCCTAATCCGTAAGAAAATAATCCTAAATTTCCTATTGATGTGAATGTGCCAAATTCAGAGAGAAGTGTAAGCACCTGCTACATAAAATAAATTCTACTGATAGAAAAAATACCCTACTCAGTGACATAAAATTCTTTCCCACCAAACAACTAGCAACTTGGGCATTCTGCTTGGACTCCTCTCGGAATTATTTGCTGAAGAGAAGATGTTTCTTATGTAAGAGAGTAAAAGATTGGCTTTTGACTGCAATTCTATCTGGATTCACATTGTGAATATAGATAGCTACTGGAAAAGATATCCTTTCATTCAAAAAACTGGAATACGGGTATCCATCCTGAATGATGGTAACTGGGACTAGCAATTGTGTCACTAAGTGATATGGTCATAAAGCATGATGTCACTGTGGCTTGTTGTGATGTTGTAATTGCAAGCCAGGCACCCAAGCACCCAGATTGTGATCACATGACTTTGTAGCACTGCAAGGACCACAACTTCACAGACTAAAACCCCCCTCATTTAGCACCATTTTGAGTGGTGGCTGAATGAGTGGTTGTAATTCAATCACTACCTGTAATAGGTTTCCTATTCAAAAGAAAATTTGAGGATTTTTACCAGCAGATGAGAGCTTTATGTCAGCTATTGCTTCATTCTTCCCAATTCCTTCCAAAATCACTTCCTGAGGAACAAGTGGTGGAAATTCATTCATTCGTTCTTCACCTCCCATTGGAACCTTGTGTTACAAATTAGAAAGATAGTCTTTTAAATAATAAAAATTAAGATTCATCTGACAAACCTAATCAGCAAGTTATACACTAAGTAATAACATTTTAGTAATTTTCATAAGTATATCAGGTAGATATAATCAATTTCTGCCTTCAGTTTTATAATGTAGTAACAGCAAAACAATAAAAGCAGAAAGCCAAAGAAACAGAAAAAGTTGGAAGCCCAGTGATTTAAAAAAGCATTGAAATTGTAAAGGTGCCTCTAAAAAAAGATTTAGGTGAAACAGTAGATGATGAATGGTAGGTTTTCATGTGAGGAAAACTATAGCTGAATAAGCATGGATAAAAATGGCAGAAGACAACATGAGAAAGAAAATGATAATGAAAAAGAAGATGGCAGACATCCAAGATATGGCTGAAGTGATCAGAAAAAAATAAAAATCAGTTAACAGTTTCTACATAAAAGACCAGTGTCAATGAACCTACTGACTGTTTCTTTGTATTATATTTTACCTGGAACTCACATACCAGCTGTTTTTTTACTATCTTTCTTTCCAGAGATTGGAAAGACACAATGTGTAAAACTATTATCATTTTGCATAAAGTGGAAGTCCACCAAGATAGAGAAAACTTGTTTCAGACAACACAGTCATGGTATTGTCTAACAGCAGAACAAAGCTTCTCTTGTCCAAGTCCCAAGAAGCCTAATAA
>NC_141991.1:162760421-162782667 GCF_049901715.1 Pseudonaja textilis | reverse complement strand
AGGGTCACAAATCAAACACAACCATTTCTTTGTGGATATTTGAGTAACTGAACATTTTCTTTTAACCATTTCTTTGCTCAAAGAGAGTGATTTATAAATAGCTGTTTTAATATGGTCCCTGACATGACTAGTAAAAGAAAAGATTTCAGGGGGCAGAGGGGTGGAAAAATGGAAAGAAGCCAATAGAGGAACCAGTTCCCAAAGTTTCAGTAGAAATAGGTTAGGTCGCTCCTTCTGACAATTGTGGAAGAGCCAAATATAGTTGGCTTCTGGGCAGAAGGGATGAAACAGTTTTAGTCCTCTTCTCTCTGTAGTTCTCCTACTTCTCTCTCTTACATATCGTGGAAAATAGCCCCATTGCAAGAGCTACCATCTGAAATCCTATTTTTGTAACCACACTATTATGTCTTCTAATTATCAGTTCAGACTCTATTCAATCCTCCCATTATTGCCTTGTGTTTCAGTCAGCATCTGAACATTGTACGCCCATGATGTCATATCCAAAGCCATCTGTCCGTCTTCCCCTCTCATTTTTTTCTCACCCTCAGCCCTAGGGTTGCCTGACCTTGCAACGATTCTGGGAACTTATAAAATGAAAAAAGAAAGAAACCTAGAAACATAATAGTTCCTAGAAAGATGGCAATTGCCCAGAGGGAAAAGAATGAATGCCACATCCAACTGAAAACTGAAAGGGTCCAACCCTCATCCCTGGAACAAGAACCAGGTTTTCAAGGCCTATTTCAAGGCAAGGGAAAAAAGGAAAGGAAACGAAACGAAAGGAGAGGAGAGGAGAGGAGAGGAGAGGAAAGGAAAGGAAAGGAAAGGAAAGGAAAGAAGGAAAGGAAAGGAAAGGAAAGGAAAGGAAAGGAAAGGAAAGGAAAGGAAAGGAAAGCAAAGGGGAAACACATTTCTTGGATTCCACTTACTTTAAATTCACGTCAAATACTGAGAAATCAGATGGTAAATTAGGCCTCTCTATAGAAAAAAAAATGGTTATTTGGAACCCTCCAGGGCATGAGGCCTCTTTGCTTTCTCCTTATTCTGAAAATAATTATCTTATTGCTTTATAACCTGCCTTTTGTGGAGTACTTCAAAGCAATTATATTTAACCTATATTAATTTTATTCATCTCATAATTTAGAGATGAATTAATTTCTATATTAAGAGATCTTGTTTCATTTTATGCCCATCATAACAATCACATGAGCAAAGCAAAGTGAGAAAGAATGACTGGTGCAAAAACCCAGCCTGTGAGATTTAAGTTGGACCTAAACTAAACATAGAGACTTAAGTAGGGGGCTGATGGATTTTAACCCACGTCCACCTAGTCCAGCAGTCTGTTCTTACAGTGGCCAGCCACCTGGAGAAGGAAGCTTGCTAGTTTCCCAACAGATGCAGTCATATTGCTATCAACGCTAAAACTACTGATCTCCATGACTTCCATTAACTGGTTCAATCTAGGGGTGAAATTCAACCACCTCGGCCCACTTCGGGAGAGGTGGTAGGAACGATTTGAATGGGTAAAAAATTGCGACTGGTTGCTATTACTATTATAACAAGTATACCAAGTCACGCCCACAGCCACACCCACAGAGCCGGTAGGGGAAAAAAATGAATTTCACCCCTGGTCCAATCCCTTTTTCTGAAGCCACCAGCCCTGCTGGTAAGCAGCACCACCTCTCACAATAGCATCTTCTAAAGTTGAATTATGTGCTGTGGAAAAAAAAATCCTAGGTTTCATTGGTCATATTCTAAAACCTTAACTACTACAGCACACTGTTTTACCAGCAGCACTTGAGATGAACACTTCGATCTTATCTTTATTATTCCCAACATAATTTGTCCCATTTTTCCCATTGTCTTCTAAGGCTACTACAAGTACATCTACAAATTATTATGGTACATGAAATAAACATGTTCTTTCTCTCTCTCTCTCTCTCCCCCCTCTCCCTTTATTTCTGAACTTTAATTGTTATCATACATTGTGCACATTAATTGCACAATTAGTGAGCCATAGAAATGGCTTTGGCCAAATGTTAATATTTTGTTTAAACCCAAGTTATCATCTCTGCAAATATGATTTACAGCTTAAAATCTAGTGTGAAGCCAACACTCTTATTGCTGACTTTAAATCTGTTATTTCCCATTTGTGGAACTACCACGATAGTGATCAACTAGATTTTTGCAGCCCAGATCTAGTAACCCTACCAACTATCTAACTTTCTGGACATACAGAAGCTCATTCTGAAATTCTGGCTTCTTCATGAATAAAGTCAAACAAAATTAATGTCTAAGGAGAGACTGGAAACTAAAAAAATGGGTAAATCAAGGTCTTTCTAACACATGGCTCAAATTCTCAGCCAATACAAAACAAGTCAAGGTCATCAATATTATCTGTTCTCATACTGCTGAAGCAGCAACTCCTTTCCAGTTCCTCTGTTTTTCTCATTCACAGGCAACCAAGAATCTGAATCAAAAACAGGCCCTGTATTTGTTGCCTGAAATATTTCAAGGCCTCCAGAAATACCCTGGCATTCTGTTCCAGTCATTCCTTAGCACCTGCTCCTTTTGAAGACCTAATATGGTGAAGTGTAACAGAGCTCATATAAAAGGGTGAACAGAATGGAATCCAGAACCAGATTTATTCATAGTATTAATTTTTAAAATAACATTCTATAATTTAAATAACACTTCCAAGGCTCTGCAGAAAGTTTGGCTTGACAAGGCACTTTCTGTCACATACCTAAATTCATATATCACCATGCTACATTCTAATCCTTTTGCATTTGTACTTGTAATAGTTTTAAAGGAGCCATTAATATGGTGGACTATTTACTTTTTTTCTCACAGTTACCTACAACATTCTATTTCTGTACCCCTTCTGTACTCTTAAGCATTACAAATAGCACAGACTTCAGGGATTTCTGCGTCGGACTCATTGCTGTAAAAGGCACCTTGGGGGGCCCTTCATTTATGTGGCATGAACTTGGCAGGGTTCTGACACGGTACTCATTTATTCTAATGAAGTTCCCCAGGAAAATCTTCTGCTGGATCACCTTCTAAACTTGCCTAGTTTCCACTAACCTTGTTCCAGGTGAGAGTTGGAGTGGGAATTCCAATGACTTCGCAGCTCAGGTAAACCTGGGCTCCACTGACATTCCAGATGTCCTTTGGAGGGGTCACAATGGATGGGCCTAGAAATTAAAAAAAAGAATCCTTTTAAAAGAGTAAAACAGTGTATTCATGAATTTATGAAATTAAAGCAATTTTATCATTAACCAAAAATTGTTAACAGAAACCAACTCCTCTCTGTTATTTGGTGATTATACTCAGAAACCTGGTTCTTTCAACTTGTTTTATTTGTCCTAAGAGGATTTTAACTTCTGTTTCTCTAGATCCTTGTCTGGGACAAGGAGAAGACTTTGGGAAGAAGTTTGTGGTAAGGATTTGAGTGATGGCTTCAAATGAAAGGGGGGAATCTCATTCAGGGCAGGCCTGGGACCTTGTGGGTACCTGAAGTTATTTGGTTTTAGACAGTGTCTTGCAGCTGCCCTCAAAAGAATATAAGTCTTTCTTAATGGTACTGAATATATATTGAGGACTACCTGCACTTAAAAATGGAACTACTATTTGAGTTCTAGCTATTGTGTTTCCCCAAGATAATCAGGCAGACCGCTACTGTGGGAAAGCCAGAAGCAGGCTCTGTTCCCCTTTTGCAATTAAGAGAATTATGACAATGGCTCCTGGATATTTTGAGATATGATCAGCTCATACTGCCAACCATTCCTCTTTTGTGTCATTACTAATATGTGACAATTATTAGATATCAAAGCATTTATCCTGACCAATGAAAAGGAGGCTGTACAAATCACATTGGATTTAAACATTAAAAGGGGGGCAATGAGCGAGGAAGTATGTAGCTTCAAAAAGCAAGCAAGAGAGAAAGATGTGAGTGTGGGATAAAATATAGTATTAATAAGGACCAAAGAGTTGTATTTTGTATTCTATTTATATACAGGTGCTTTTCAACATGGCTGGACAACCCAGGAAGCTGATGCAAGCCTATCTTATGGTCATACATGTTCATAAATATGCAATATTTTCAAACATCAGCATCAACACCAGACACTGATAGAGAACAATCCATACATAATAGTCTTTCAAGTCCACAGCTGACTTCCCAGCAGGAAGTTAAATATTAGCAAAGTTTATTTTCAGAAACTTCTGACGTTTCAAAATTTAAAGGCCCATCTCAATCCTTAAATGAAAACACAATTTGCTCTTAAAAAACAACAAACAATTCCTCAGGACCTTTCCCTTGCCATTACTTTTTTGTTCTGCCAAGTTTCAAAAACTAAAGCTGAGCCAACTCTTGCTCTGGTATGTGGGAATGACCTTGAGACACAGGAAAAAGAGCTGCAGCCTAGACTATCACCATGCCAAAGGTAACTCAGGACTGGGAAGCATCTCAGAAGGGACCCTCCCTCGTTTTCTAGAGAGAAGGAAGGAAGGAAGGAAGGAAGGGACTTGCAAATCCTGCTACTGTAGCCTTACAATAAAGGTAGTGTTGGTGTTCATGGATTGGGCTTCCTGTCAGGATTACCTCAAAGGGCTGACATATTCTCTCCATAAAACTTAAAGATTTAAAAATCTGTTTTGGCTTGGTCTCTAGTACTGTAGCTGATAGTCATAGACATTTATTTGTTTAACAAATTTATATAGCTACCTAAGTACCAAAGGAACTCTAGATGACAAAAATATAATGAAATTAAAAAAAAACATTTAAAACAAACTATGTTGAGTGTCAGGCTACAGAACTTTTCCCAATCAATCAACTAGAATGAACTTCTGAAAACGTATCAAAGGGAATCCTTTACTGAGATGAGACAATTCACGTAGGGGTCAAAAGCAGCATCTAAGGTCTCTCAGGCATGCAGAGATAGATATGGGAGTTTAAAACCCCTCCCCTTATCCTGATGTGTATTTAGTAAAACAAAAAGCCAACATGTTAATTCCCCACAACCCCTTTTTAGAACGATCTTTTTCAGAGTTTCCCAGGACACATCTCACTGTGGAATTTTTATGGTCTTTTCATCTCCTGGCTATCTCTCTCAGAGGTGAAGGTTCCAGCCATCTGGGTTTCATCTCTCCATTGTATCATGTGTAGGTTATACAAATTCGATATAAGATTAAATATATTCAGGTTACATCAAGAAGGATATCTTTATCAGTCTCCCCCCCTCTTCTTCTTTCATTGAAGAAATGACAGATACATGGATCTGACAGTTGAGGCCCTGCTAAAATCCATCCATCAGTTATCACATGACAACTCTATCATTATCCTAACCCCTAGGCCCCAGGGGAAAATCCAGATCTTCACTGCTTTCTTGAAGGTCAATAGGAGTTAGAGCCATTGGTACTCTCTGGAGGCGGCTGTTCCATAATGCAGGCACTATCACAGAGAAAGCATGCTTCTTAGGCAACACCAGGTGACACTGCTTCACCAAGTGAATCCAGACTGAGCCCACCCTACCATATCCAGCATGATGGGCATGAACTATAGGGAATGGGCAGTCCTATAAGTAATCTGAAAGTAATGTTCAGACTTATTGGCTGAGCGATTCCCAATCTGCTCCTAAACCATGAAAAGAAATGTGTTTCATTTCTTGCTTAAGAATCACCTAAGCAAGAGAAGATAGCAAAAAGGAATGCTGTTTCCTATTTGTAAGCACTACTGTATTGTGACAGAATCTGCAATATACTCTCCTTTTCCAAATTTCTAGCATGTTTCAGGGAGATTATATTCCGGGACATCTACCATAATTCCTATGTATACATTACATTTTTTTCTCAGGAAGGAATATTTGTCTTAGTTGTCATTCTAGAACTTTGTTCTAAGTTCTAAAGAAAAGACTTCTTATCCTAAGATCAAGGTTTATGAAGTATGAGACAAGCTGCTGTTCTTGAGATTGTTGGCTAGAATTACTAGATTTTTCTTTGGCTTAGCTGAAGTTGCATAGCTGTGACCTTTTGTTCTATTCTGCTCTGATTTCCTTCAGCACTGGCGAGGAAATATCCCTGGGGTGTATTATTACTATGGGAAGAGACAGACCTTCCAACTCAAAGCGTCCACAGTTTTCAGCAGAGGATAAAGTGCTGCTAACCGAAAGCATCCAAATATCGTCAGTCAGATGGTCCTATCTAAGAGAGAGAGGAGCTTTTCACCAAAGCAATGTGACCTAGTTCTAAGATTTTTGTCTAATTTGATCATTCGGTAAACATCTTGGAAGAAACTGCTAATATTGACATGGACTCAATCAGTTATCCTCAAAAAGGAAGTGCGATTGATGTAGGCAGGACTCGATGACAACAATCTCATGCCTCAAAAAATAAAATAAAATGAAATGGCATCCCTTTCCCTATTTAAGAAGTCTAATGAAAAGCTGAATCTTCTACAACATCCATTTATATTTTACTCTCTGCTAAAATTTAGTCCCAAGGGCTTCTAGTGTGTAGAATACATTGTGTGTACAATTATTGTAAAAATGGCTTATGTTTCTACGTCTCTCAAGAACTCAAAATAATAGCACAAAACACCATGAATCCACAAAACCCCATTTTAGCTCTCAGCAACTCTGGTAAGAAGAACCTCAATGAGCAGAAGGTCCATTAGAAGTTCTTGGCCTGAAGGATATGTAGACCTACAAATCTTGTCAGTTAAAGTCTTTTTGGACCCAACAGAAATCTAAAAGCATCAGCATTGTGTATTTTCCATTAGTGTACTGATAATATACAGATATAATACTGATTCTCTCTCTTTCTATCCTCTGTCCAAATCTCATTTCAGTGATTCTCCAGGATTGCTGAGGACAGTTTACCCTCTCTGTTTTTTTAATTACAGCACAGAACACATTGAGAAAGGATATACTGTACATTTGTTTCCTGGTAGGCACCAGGAATTGCCCACACAATTCTATCTAGTATAACTCTCCTTCTCCTTCCCTCCTTTCCTTCTTTTTCCTTGAGGGAATAACCAAGGAAAGAAAATGTATTTGGTAAAGTGGAGAAGCTTTTCTACTTTACCGAGCAACTCCCCAGCCCAGTGATCAGTCATCTAGCAGGCATGTCCAAATGATAAGTTTTGGTTATTGCTAATCTAGCCCTTCATGAAGACTATTGGCCAATTCTAGCATTTAAGAGATGGCTTTGTTTAACTTGTTCTACAACCTCACCATCAATACGCCACCATTCAGCAGCAAGCCAAGGCAGAAGCTTTGTGCTCAGGAAAATAATATTCAGTGATGACAACAAATGTTAGGTTGGTACAGTTTGCTGACAAGGACTGATGGATGGCCTGTCAACTCAGCTGTGGGGAAAGGGTTGTGGCATAAGTTGTTACTCTTTTGCCATATCTCTAAAAGTCTTGATTTGGGGGGAACTAGATGAAATATTAGTGAATGTTGAAAACTATACATTTAGTTCTATTTAATTTAAATGCAATGCAACCCCCAAGATATTTGAAATACTTTTAGTAGTTGGGGTCAGCTTCTTATCCTTCTATAATCATAAGGAAGCCTAGGATCTACTGTGCAGTCTTCCAAAGCAGAAAGGAATTCAGATCTGCTGGGATCTCTCTGGGAAATTAAAATATGCATAGTTGAAGTCTGGGAAACAAAGAAATTCTCAGGACTCTGAAATTAGTGACTTTTTTATGATGAACATTATAGTATACCCATTTCCCCCTGAGGGTTGTTATATCCCTATAATAAGCATTTTGGCTACTGTTACTTAGGCAGCGTATGTTTAATAGTGAAATTAGTATATTGTTAAGCTGGGTCTACTGTAACTCTGGTTTCCGAATAGATTGTTATTTCTTACTTTTTGACACTAAGAAGCACCGAGCACGTTCTCCTTCTTATGAGAACAGTAAATGATGGTTTCTTTTTGTAAGAAGGGAAAAATAAGAAAACATTTAAAATAAATGCATGCTTCATATTAAACGATGAAAGTATGTTTCATTAACATTTTAATAGGAACTACGCATGATTCATTTGTTAATGGAAGCCCTGCAATCATTGCAACATTCTACCTGGTTGGCTACCTGGTCTTGGTTGTAGTGAGTGTTGAAAAATCACTTTCCATGGGGAAAGTCATTAAAAGTCTTCATAGAACAATGTCAAGTTGTTTGGGGAGCTCTAGTGCTGAGTGGAGCATAGTGTCAGAAACATGCTGATAAAAACGTGCCCGTCCTCATTCCTACAAGGGGGTCCAAAGATGTCTCAATCATTATTTTAAAGAACAATATTGTTGCTTCCATCTCATCCATAGCCAGAAGCAAGGCAGCGTAAGTTCATCTGGAGTTTTCTGTTATTGATGCAAAATATGAAGACAAAATCTTGAAAGCTTGAGAGATTCTTTCCCTCCCCTGCCCCACATTTATTCCAAAGAGAATCAAGGTGGACGTATGTTGACGTTTTTCTCTTACTCTCTCCTCCCTTCTAGGGCTTGAGTGGTGTCAGCCTTAAATAAGAAGCATACCCAGAAAGTACTAGCTTTATATATATATTTTTGTACATTTACATTAACAGAGTCTTGCAAGTCTGAAAGTTTATCTCTCCCTTCTCACCTTTACAGTCAAAGAAGCTAAGAAGGGTTTCTTCTGAGATGTTTACCACATTTCATTCCTCCTCCAGGTTCAGCTGCCTCTTACCCGAAGGTTGCCTAGTTGTAGACAACATTGTCTACAATGTTGTGTCTCCCAAGGTCATTCCCACATATAGCTGGTATTTATCTAATAGTGTCTGAATTCCTTCCTGAAGGCCATCTCCATAGTTGCTTACAGTTTGTGATGATGGAATCAGGGCTTGGTTAGCTCCTTAAGGCTGTTGTGCTTATACACCCTCCCACCTTCTCACTGGGCACTCTCCTCTGTGATTATGCTGGGTTAGCCTATGGGAAGGATGGGTCTCTGGGCTTCTTTGGAGGCATCTGCTTACTTAATGCCTGATCAGTGTTCTTCCAAGTTCTCATTGGGTATTTATACAGCTACTTCTAAACAGAAAAATAATGGTTAGAAGCTATTCCCTTGTTCCCTTGAAGTTTTGAAGATTGGTGGCTTCTGCTGTGAGGAACGGCACCCTGCATTTTGCCAGTGATATTGTTTTGATGGTTGGGCCGTGCCTCATGGACAAAAAGAAAGGTATTGGGGCTGGCAAAACTCAACCTTGGGATCGCTGCAGAAGAGGAGCAGCGGGCTTCAAAACCCCAGCAACATTTTCAAGAGAATGTGGTACTTGCTACCATCCTCAGATGTTCATTAAAATGAGGCAGAGCCTGATAGGTGACGTGTAGCACGGTGGCCTCCAAGGACAGAGGACTCTGGAGGTAAATCCATACCAGGGAGGGAGGGAGGGAGGATTCACTGTTCCTTGAAGTACCCTGGCAGAAGGCAGGAAAGTGCTGGCTGTGCTCTACTCCCAGGTCTCCAGCAATCATCAATGGTGTCTTGTCTAGCTTAGAAGAACATCAATCTGCCAGAACATTCTTTAATATCATATTGGCTCAGGCTCTCCTGGCCTTTTGCAAAGCTATTAAGACCTGCCTTTTTCAGCAGGCCTTTGGAGTTTATGTTCTGTATGCAGCATAGTCCTTGGTGCTGGGGATTTTGTTGCTGAATCTTATTTTTACCTAATTACTGAGTGGTAGTTTTGCAAGCTGCAAAGAATCAGATATGAGGGAGGCAGCACATAAGCCTAGGAAAGGAATAAAATAAATAAGCTGTCCCATGCTGAAGCTGTAAAAACAACATCCCTGGCTGGCTTCATTGTTGAAGCAGAATGAGTTGAAGAGTCAGAGTTAGCACTTTAGGCAGCTCACTTTTCTGCTGACTCAAGGACTGGAGAATGTCTATTAACCCAATCATGAAAAAGACCTTTGATCTGCTGTTGTGAATATCCAGTCAAAAAGATATATGCAATAGCAGTAGCAATACCCTTACACTTAGACTTATATACCACCCCATCATGGTTTACAGAACTTTCTGGGCAGTTTATAATATTGCCTCCAACAATCTGGGTCTTCATTTTACTAATCTCAGAAGGATGGAAGGCTGAGTCAACCTCGAACCCTGTCAAGATCAAACTCCAGGCTGAGGACAGAGCTATAGACTTTTAATAGTCTAAGACTCAGCATCCTAACTACTGAGCCTCTGTGTCCTTCAAATGAAGGCAGGAGAAAAATTTAATAAGTATTTTAGTGAAAATATAAAGAGAAAGAAAAGTATTCTTTTTATATTTCTCATCTCTGCTTTTTAGTACAAAGCAAATCCTTTCTACCAATATTAAGACACTTGAAGAACAAAGATACACATTTTGATAGATAGATAGATAGATAGATAGATAGATAGATAGATATTTTCTTAAGTTTTCACGGGTACTTACATGTATGGTATTCAGCTTTGTTCGGGTATTTTCCCACGTCATTGTAGTTGTGCTTTTAAAGTTGTAGCAACGTTTCAGCAGAATCTCATCTTCTACAGAAACCTGATGATGGCAGATGAGATTCTGCCGAAACATTGCTACAACTTTAAAAGCACAACTACAATGACGTGGGAAAATACCCGAACAAAGCTGAATGCCATATATACATACATACATACATACATACATACATACATACATACATACATATAAAAGAAAACATTCATGAATGTTTGATTTTTTATTTTTATGTTTTTATATGAGAAATATAAAGTCTATAGCTTGACAGTTCGAGATCTGAGGTGCTGTGAGATGGAGTGAGCTCCTATACACCTGTCCCAGCTCCCACCAACCTAGCAATTTGGAAACGTGCAAATGCAAATAGATGAATAGGTACTGCGTATAAGCATGCAGGAAGGTAACAGCACTCCATGTTTCATCATATGCTTTGTGCTGTGTCATGGTATAATGCCAGCCACAAGATTGAGGAAACATCTCCAGACAACACTGTCTCTTTGGTTTAAGAAACCACTAGAGGAATGAAACCTGCGGGGACAGCTTTACTTTTTACCTTGACTACTTTTTAAGTAACTCAGTGAAGTGAATATACCTAATACTCCTTCCTGCTCCTCCTCTTCCTCCTCCTCCTTCTATTTTCACCAAAACAATAACCTGGGTTGGACTGAGAAACACTGACTGGATGGAGGTCACCCAGCTGGTTTTCATGCTGAGCCTAGTACTAGAACTCATCACTACCGCTACCCTAAACTGGTTCTCAATAATAAGAAAAATTTAAAAAATTAATTAAATATCATTAATAGGGAGAGACTCACAATTATCCTATGCCTTATTCAGGTAAAATTAGCTTTTCAATTAGGAATCTAGAGAGAATGTAACTAAATACATTTATTTTATTCAGGTAAAATTAGCTTTTCAATTAGGAATCTAGAGAGAATGTAACTGAATACATTTATCTGACTTAGACCTAAGAGAATGGACCAAGCATGGACCTTCATAGCTCTGCTAGATGATAAAGGAAAAGTGGGTGGGGGGGATGCTTTTCTTATTGCATAGGTGAACAGAGTCACGGAAGGGTCATCATTAGTGCCAGATAATAGATTCATCTTTTATGTTTCCTGTACAGTAGAAGAACAACTAATGACATACAACACTGTAGCCTTTTATAGTTATGGCTCTGAGCAGAGCTCAACAGGATGCAAGTACCCCACTAACATCCTGCTGCTTGTGGAATTGTTCCATAAATGTCATTTCCCGTCCCATGAGGATGACAATCATGCTTTTAATACTTGGAAAAATAGCCCCAAATAACCATATTTCTCCCCTTTGGAATGCTTTCATAATAATGTAGGAAGATGTTTCAGCTGCTTCCAGCATATCATAGTGTGCTGGGTCCAAATTTTATATACTTGCAGTTTTGCTGGAAGAATTTTAAATGTGATTCCCAGGAAAGAGGTCTGAATTTCTGATTAATACCTTGTTATGGCTTTACAGTTCAATACACATGGAGAATGCGCAATAATTTTATTTTACTAAGTCAAGCTATTTGGATTCAACTGAAGGGATTATAGAATGTAGGTTTAGGTAGTATTTTTAGACTTAGATGACTTATAATAACTTCATTGTCACTAATTGTACACTAATTGGCATATATTAAAATGAAATTTTGTTGCATACAGTTTATTGCATTTGAGGGTAAAATGACTACAACTCAACCTCTCAATCTTCTAAAAGGCCACTGGAATCCATATGTTGACAATGTAATGTTGCTGGAAGGAATATGGGAGTTTTGTACATTTTCAGCTATGTAGTAACTTCTAAAGAAGGCAGTGGGAGATACAAGAAGCCTCCCAGAGACATAGTTCTCACATTTCCATCCTTAAAACACTGCAAAATCCTAAGAATGTACCCAAAATTCTGCTGTTCTACCAATTTTCAGTAGTATGTTTTGGAGTACAGTATTGGTTGCCACCTAAGATCGATAACTCTCCATCCATGGGCTAATGGACCACAGAGAGAGTTTCAACTTCTTAGTACCAAGCTCTGGCTTCAACTTCTAGAAGCCTTTTCCTCTCTATAATTTATCTGTCCACATCTTCTATTCAAAATACATCTAGAATTCTTTTGCTCAGTTGAGTCTTACAGCAATGGTGTTGGTTTGATGTTGACTGCTACACTGATTGCAGTAAGAGCCCCACTATCATTATAAAATACAGGTACAGATGAACATACAGATTAATACAGTTGGAAGGAACCTTGTAGGTCATCTAGTCCAACACCCACCCACCCCCAAGTAGATAAAATGTTGTACTGATATGATTGTTAATTGAAGCCTAAGATTAGCACTAATATACATTGGATCTGGAGCTTTATGACTAGACTTAAAACCAGGCTTAATGGATATACAGTTATTAGTTCTGTGAGATGATTACTGAAAAGTAGCTGGGGGATATTGTCCTCACTAATGTGGATGAAATCAAATGTGGTTTCCCCAATCCATATTTATCCAGACATCCTGGATTGCAGTTCCCACGATTGCTCTAGTGGCCATGTCAACTAGGGATGAGGGTTTCTTTCAGAAATGAAATTGTTTGAATGCTTGCTGCAGCTTTACTGAAAAGAATGTAAACAATAACTTGTTATAATTCAAAGGACAAGCATCTTGAACAAACTTCTGCAGCTGGCACTGACTCCTTCACAAAGTTCAACAGTTGTGACTGAAAATTATCAGGTTCTAGTAAACTTTTAGGAACTTCTGACTTTAAGAGTGATATGAAACCTTTGACAACATACCTCTGACTTCATTGTCAGAAAAACTGTTACACAAGTTATTTTGCTTTCTTTATCCTTCACCTATTTGTGAGAACTCTTTATTGTTTTTATTCTAAAACCACAACTCCTTCCACGGTTCACAAAATTATCAGGCTTTCTGGAAAGAAAGCAACAGGATCAAAGAGTTTGGTTGTGAGAATTTGCTACAGCATCTGGGAAGCTGATCAGTTTGAACGCCTCCTCAAATCAGGCCAGCAAACAGATCTCATGAGGTCTCTCTGGACTTGCTTTTGATAATATCATAGTTCTCAAGAAAACAATGTCAGTTAGATTTAGAGAAAGTGGGTTGTGTTCTTAGAAACATTTTTAGAGTATAAATGTTTGGTCGCCATGCAAATGCACCATCGATTTAAAGAATGAAAAGAAGCAACCTCGTAAACTAAGAAGCATGTGGACTCAGCATAATCGAAACCTTGATTCAGCAAAGGTCATTGAACACGTCTAAAGAATGGAGATGCTTAGAGGATTACTAAACATAACAATACACAATAATATATTAGAGAATAGATGGGAATCTTTAAAAGTGGCACATTATCCCTCTTCTTCCATTAAAGCTAGTATTATTGAGAGTTATAAAAAACTGCCCAACATATTTTAACTTAGTAATATGTTAGTAATTAGCAATGTAGCAGGTGACTGACTCCACAGTTTAGTCCTATTGCTTCGTACATTTACCTGCTCCACATTGCACTGGGAACTGATTGGCAGCTGGGAGCAGGTAGGAAAACAAACGATATGACAGCATGATTTGGTATGAGGAAAAATACGAGGAAAAAAAATCAGTGTTTTTAGAGGCAATCTTCTACATATCCTTATTTTATAACACAGATGGGCAAATTTTCACCATAATGGATCTACTTAAGTTTTCTAATAGCATTCTTCGGATGTGCTACCTAAGGCTACTTGCCCAGGCAGAAGGTAAATAAGTAAGGTTCTTCTCAGTATTTATGCAACCCAACAATTTGTATACAGAGCCAGAATCACTCTCAAGAATCCCCAAAACAATCTTTTTTTAACAATGCAAAAACTAAATGTTTATTACAATTAAGCAATGGATTAATCCAGAGACTGTTGTTGATACCCTGTAGATCAAACAGAGACCTATTATCCAGCCTTTTGTATTGCAGTAAAGAATTAAGCGGGGAAGAAATAAAAGGCATGGGGAATCAGGGGAAGCCGCCAAGGCTGAAAAAGGCTAGGAATGTTTTTTAGAAATGATGACCTACAGGAATGCTGCTGGCCTCTATGATACCTTTGTGCAAAAGGTTTTTGGCATCAAAATGTCAAGTCACATCATGTTGCAGTTGTGGGTTCCTAGTGTTTTTTTTCTCTCTGTTCTTCTACAGTGCATGCACAGACACACATGGAATAGTAAGTGGATAGGCTTCTCCCACCTAACCTGGCGCTCTGTAATGTGGCACTGGACTACTACCATTCTCATTGTTTGGTGCCCCCCCCCCCATGTCATAGCACCTTTGGCAAGTACACAACTTGCACACATGTGTGCAGTGGCCCTGATGACCTATCAAAACCAGCTAGATTGCTGTTCCATGATAACAGCATTAGAAGACCCCAATCTGCAGTTTCTAGTCATTTGCTATAGAATCCATATACTATATATGTGTCTTTAGGCCTTTCAGCTGCCCATTTGTTATTCCATAAATATCCAGCTGTTACTTAACTGCTATAGCACAACTTTCCCCTATTGCAGTTTTCCCAGAATTCAAACCATATCATTCATCTCACTTGTCCAAGCAATGTAAATTGTGGAGCAGTAGACTTTACTTTGCTCTAAATTCATTTTCTAGGGATGAGAGAAAGTGCCTGGCTCAAATTCACCATGCTGGCTTTATGCCTATGACAAGAACAGAGCTCACTCTTTCCAGTTTCTAGCCTGGTGTCTTAACCACTACAGCATTGGGCTCATCAAGACAGTCCTTCCTCAAGTCTAATGGGTTGAAGCTAAGGCTACCATCTCTTGCAAAATTCTGGATCCAAACTCTTTGCTGTCACATAGTGGTCCTCCAGAGTTTTGCAGCTCAAATCTGATAGTTCAGGCTGATGTTTAAAAATAGTAATTCCTTAATATCCCATAAAGCTAACTTTTAGCTGGAATCCTGCCATGAAAGCATCTGAAAGCAAGTCTAATGCTAGAAGGAAGGAACTATTCCTTTCCTTTTGAAATAAAACAGAGAAAAAGGCCAACAAATTCCCAACTATATTTTGATTCTAGGAAAGAAACCAAGTATTGTTTGAATGGAAGTTGACTCATCTTATTTGCTTGGTAAGAAATGCAGAAATTGTTTGCCATTACTTTCCTCTGGGATTTTTTTTCCTTACTTCACAGTCTATCTATATCTTTGGCAATCAATGAAAATATCCATCCAAGTACTTATCAAGAGAAAAACTAAAAAATCAAGTTTTAGTTCTTCTGGACTGTGAAAGAAAGAAAGAAAGAAGAAGCAGAATGAGAAATAAAAATAAACTCAGACAAAGGGAAAAAATTAGCAGAAACTTTGTAATGTGGGGATAGGAGAGAAAGAGAGAGCTATTTACTTGCACAGACTGACACTGTTTTGGTTGACTAATTCTGCCTTATAAGTCTATCCGCATTCCACTTTAAAAACTCAAAACAGTCTTTGGGACTTAGAGGACAACTTGTCCTGGAATTTTTAGTGCCAAAAAAAGCTTGGAGACATTTTGAAAAGCCCTGTAAATTAAGCCTAAAAACATCTGAAAGGTCTAATTTTTCTGCATTTTTTCATGCCTCTTACACAGGATGGCTATGGATGCCAAGGAATTGTTTCTAGCCCTATCTTACTGCTAAAAGCTTCAGGAACCTTACTGTACCCTTGCCAAGAATAATGCAATGGAGTTACTTATAACATACGGCCTAAAAGCATTTAGACGTAGAACTTTAACAAGTTTATAACACATGCAGCCACAAATTGTATAACATGATCCCAGCCTTATAAACATTGCAGTAAATGTTAATTAACATTTTATAGTTTAATTAGGCAAATGTCCTAGTTGGCCAGAGGCCAAAATTCTACTCTCCATAGAAATGCTATGCAAATAGTGCTTGCTTAATAATGGCCCTTGTTTAGCAATCGTTTGAAGTTACGATATGCTAAAAAAAAAAGTAATTTTATGATCCCTGCAGTGTCCCGACAGTCACATGATTGAAATTTGGGCATTTTGCAACTGGTGGGGCATCCTCTAGTCATATGTCTGTCATTTGCACATTTCACAGCCAGTTTTCAAAAAGCAGAATCCATGGAGAAGCTGGCAGTAAAAGCACAATTTGTGATCATGTGATGTCTTGCTTAACAACTGTGGTTGTTAACTTAATGAGTCTGGAGCTACCAATTCTGGTTAAGTGAGGACTACCTATGGAGTGATTATAGTCAAATATATCACCCAATTTTCCTCTTTGCCTGGAATATTCTGTATCTTCTCAGTATTACTGAATTGATATTACTAACAACTTTTATATGAAAGCCATTGATAAGAGTAAAGATCAGTATCTGCAGCTCATTGTTCTAATGTACTTTGCTGTAGGAATTTTTAGCCGGTGAGAGTTTATGTTATGTTTCAGTAAATTATGATGATGAAAACAGGGTTGAGTTTTTGGATAAATTATGTAGAGTTCTAAATGAATATTTTTATGCAGGGAGGCAATTATTCTATAAAGAACAGATAGACGAAAATGAAGTAAGAGGTTAAAGAAAAAACTATTGGACAGATAGAGATATATTCGGTGAACATCTACTTAGAAAACAGTCTATTTCTATTACATGGTTTGTACATAAATCTATTTTATGTGTACATGGAAGGGGAATGAAAAAAATGCATGATTGACTTGATAGTTTATGGGGGAAGAGAGAATCAGTAACATACACAAGAATGATGCGAGGATTAGCTACCATATTATTTGGTAAAGGCAAGTCTCTCTGCAAGAAAGCATAATCTTGTTTTCTTAAAAACGCTTTCTTAAAAAATTGAGATATATGCTAAATGCAGCATTGAGTTTAGAAGCAGGACTGCCCAGGAAAAGAGCCAGAATCTGACAATCAATTTTCTTCCATTCACTTTAAAGAACCTTCTTCAATTTTCTCTTCAGGACAGATTTTCCAAAACTCCATTATCACCAGCTGATGCATCAGATGAAACTACATCTACGGAACATGTTTTTCTAGACAAAGCTATTTTAATTTCTTTTTAAAAAATCTTCTCTGGCCAAAGAGAAGGATTTAAATTACTCTGTTTCAGACGGTTGCCAAATTTTGTGCAACAAGAAGTGCTGTGAAAAGGTTATCCTTATAAGACAGGGAAATTAAATTGTATTTTGGAAACTCTTTGAGTGGGCATTAAGAGAAAGGAAATGTCCTTTTTGTCTCCAATGCTACTATAAATATTTCTTTATATCAGTGTTGATGAAGCCAGAGACAGCAATGATTATTTATGAAGGTACTGATACTTGTTACTTTAAACTTTCTGAAGAATTCAGTGAACTCAAGAAAGCAGCTACCATATTTAACACAAAGTTTTTAAACCACCTGGGAGTTGACCACAATCTTGATTTATGGGGGTTCATAGTATGCATGATCAGATAGACCTGATTGTTATTATTATGTTTCTTTTATTCAACTTTGACATATGGAAATGATAATAAGTTTGAAAACTTGATTCTGCTATCTTCTCAAGTCTTAAAGCCCTTTCCCCCATTAACTTGGTGTTCCTCAAATTATTCATCACAAATACAAGGTTTCCTGTTTAGCATACACTTGACTTAAATCACTAACAACATTTGTAAATATTTTATCTTACTGTAGGGTCTGGAGGTCATCTGAGGTTTAGCTAAGTATTTTGCTTCTTTGGAATTTTTTTTTTTGGCAAGTTTAAAGCATATCTCAAGCCTGTGTGGTCCTGTCCTCCCATTTTCTTTCATTGGTATGTGAGACTCAACGTTATAGAACAGCCAATAAATCCTTTCATTTCAATGTTGGTATCTTTTGAAAAACAGTCAAGCATTGGTATAATGCCACATGTATAAAAATGGAAATGGTGAATAAATACGAAATTTTGAAATAATTACTTTGCTATAAAAGTTTTAAAAGGCCTTTTAATGGAAGTAATGAGAATTTGGCCATAATCATTTTTAATCACCAAAATTGTGAATTTTCATGCTCTTAAAAGATAAAAGGTAAGGATAGGTTTTCTTTAATTGAGTGCTCTTTGCATCTTCCTAATATTTATTTAAACTGCCAAGGTTTGAGAAACACTTGTATTGAGATCTAATCTGGAATGCCTTTTTTGCACTGTAGATAATAAGATCAGGCAGACTTGATATAGCAGTCTTCCAACTCTTATATTAACATTCCTGATGTGCAAGAAAGACAAAGGTAGGGAAAAAAGACATTTGCTGGATGAGCCAAGAAACAGAAATATAGCAAATCAAATAGGCACTAAAAGGTTGAGAATGACACATCTTGAAGATATATTAGCCAGTGACTTTTCCAAGACAAAACATACACCCACAATCCTACTAATGTTTACCTCAACATTGCAGTAGTTCTCATAAATTTAAATTACTAAGTATCCATACCTAATTCCTGATAGTTGCACCACAATTTATTCTTCCTCTTCAGTGAAGATCATACAATGATATCTATTTCATAGCCATACCTCTAATCCCAAAATGATCTTTCCTGAGAATTTTTCTTGAAAATTTAATGTGAAGATGTTAATAAGTTTGGGAGTGAAATATTACAGTACTCTAAGTATTACAGTTTACCTTGAAATACATTATTTAAAATTCAGCTGAATCTATTTGCCAGTAGGCAGGGTAAGAAATATAATGTAACAGCCAAAATTATCCCTAGGATTCCCTTATAAATTATAAGGATGTTTAGGACTATAGGGATTGAAATCACAGTTTTGGTTAAACTTGGTGCAGATTAGCAGAGATGAAAGGAACCATTGGAGACAAATAATAAAAGAACACAATAATCTCAGCTCTAAATTAATCAATAAAAACTTATCTATGAAGTGCAAGCCAATGTAATTGTGCCTCACCACAAAAAGTCCTAACCAAGGTTTTACTCAATATGTGAATCAATTCTAAAACAATTAAGCTTTCCGCCAAAGCTTACATTTATTTAAGTTTCCTTACCCCAAATCACACGTTTTAACAACACCAGAACTTGTTTTAAAAAGGACAAGACAGGAGAACCAAACTTAGAAATAACAACATGGAAAAGACCAGATAAATCAACTTTTGATTTATGGGACTCAACTTCTGCCAAGGGCGAACTTGAGCTCCATCCAAAGGGGCCTAATTCTACTGTAAACTCGTATTCAAACACAAACTGGTTTTTTCTTTACACCCTATGTGAGGTTAAACAACCATCAATAGTTGGTTGGACGTTGCTTTTTTTAAAAAAAAAATGGGTTGCTATGTTTCATATCCTTGGACAGCTTTCTTCAGAAATTACGCAATGGGCGCTATATCCTGTTTGTGCGCTTACTCCGAAATCAACCCCAGAGAATTCAATGGGTTTACACATCCAAGCGAAGGCGAGCGGGGCAGCACCTAGGAATACAGCCCCGTCCCGCGGGTTCTCCACCCAAGACCCCCCATCCCGACCTCGCCTCTTCCCACTTTTAATCCCTGGGGCTCAGGCGCCACCTTCTCCCGGCTCTGCCTACCTTGCTCGCAAGGCCCCTTGCTCCGCTGCTCGACTGGGCGGTCGCCTCGGCTCTTGGCGAGCAGGTTGGCCGCCCGCAGCTGGCAAGTGCTGGGGTAGGTGAGGCCGTCGGAGCCGCACACCGGGTAGCGGCTCTTGCAGACGCACACGGCGGTGGCTCCCCGGCTTTTGGTTCGGCGGCGGCACTCCAAGCCGGTCGCGCAGCGTCCCCAGAAGACGGCGACTCCGCCCGAGACTCCGCTCCCGCACGCTTCTCCCTCGCCCCGAGCGCATCGCCAGCAGCAGCCGCAGTTGTCGCGCACCTTGCCCAGCGGGCAACCCCAGGCTGGCAGCGGCGGGCACTCGTCGGGGACGCAGGGCGAGCAACCGCCGGCGGCAGCGCCTGGCTCCTCCAGAGACGCGGCGCAGCCGAGAAGGAAAAGTAGGCAAGACGGAGCGCACCAAATAGCCCGCATCGTTCCGAGAGGCTGGGCCGGAGGCGGCAGGGGTGGCGGGGACTCCCGTTCCTGGCAAGGGCTGGCGAGGGAACTTAACCGCTTAGCGCAAGAACTGCGTTAAAAGAGGCAGGAAAATAAGCCTGGAGTTAAGTCTCCGCCCCGCTCTCCGCCTGCCCAGCCTCGCCGTTATAAACAGAAATGAGGGCAAGAGGCTTTTGTGTCACCTTGGGGGACAAGTGGGGGGGCGGCTGTTAAGGGTTGTGAGAAGAGAATAAACCGGGGGTTTCAAACTTCAAATGGCCCGGAAAGAGGTTCCTCACGAGAAGTGTTACTAGTGTAGTTTCTGTTTTCTGTTTCCCAGAAAGAGTCAATCATAATTAAATTGAGACAGTGTTCTGTCTCTAATTAAAGCAGTCAATTTGGCCATCTCAACACATTCCATTGTCTTCGCTATCCCCTCCTCCATTGTAGGTGAAGTCAAATCTTTTCACCTTTGTGCATTTAGTAGTTTTGTTGTAGGATCTCATCTCGGTACCTAATGGCAGTCAGGCTACCTCTGGTGAGCACATGGAGGGCTGTGAGGCCCCCTAAAGAAATGCCACCCCACACCATTACTGACCCACTGCCAAACTGGTCATGCTGGAGGATGTTGCAGGCAGCAGAATGTTCTCCACAGTGTCTCCAGACCCTGTCACGTCTGTCACATGTGCACAGTGTGAACCTGCTTTCATCTGTGAAGAGCACAGGGTACCAGTGGCGAATTTGCCAATCTTGGTGTTCTCTGGCAAATGCACAACCCCCACCTGTGAACGTCGGGCCCTCATACCACCTTCATGGAGTCTGTTTCTGACCGTTTGAGCAGCCACATGCACATTTATGGCCCGCTGGAGGTCATTTTGCAAGGCTCTGGCAGTGCTCCTCCTGTCCCTCCTTGCACAAAAGCGGAGGTAGCGGTCCTGATGCTGGGTTGTTGACCTTGTATGGCCTCCTCCATGTCTCCTGATGTAGTGGCCTGTCTCCTGGTAGCACCTCCATGCTTTGGACACTATGTTGACAGACACAGCAAACCTTCTTGCCACAGCTCGCATTGATGTGCCATCCTGGATGAGCTGCACTACCTGGGCCACTTGTGTGGGTTGTAGACTCTTTCTCATGCTACCACTAGAGTGAAAGCACCGCCAGCATTCAAAAGTGACCAAACCATCAGCCAGAAAGCATAGGAACTGAGAAGTGGGCTGTGGTCACCACCTGCAGAACCACTCCTTTATTGGGGATGTCTTGCTAACTGCCTATCCTTTCCACCTATTCCATGTCTATTCCATTTGCACAGCAACATGTGAAATTGATTGTCAATCAGTGTTGCTACCTAAGTGGATAGTTTGATTTCACAGAAGTGTGATTGACTTGGAGTTATATTGTGTTGTTTAAGTGTTTTTGAGCAGTGTATTTATAAAGAATTGTAAGTAGAGGTAGATAGGCCATTAGATTCAGTCTCCTGGCTTGCCATAGGAATTGAAACAATACATTTTAAATTGTCCTGAGCTAATAATGAGTATAATTTTAAAGTTTAAATGATCAGGTAGACTTGAGAATCAGGGGGAAGTGCTATTATTAAAATATTTTTTAATTTGTAATTATATTTTATTTCATGTTTTACTTTGGATTGGCCAATAAATAAGATAATTGAAATTATAGGACCCTTAATGTCCGTCCAGTCCTATGGTTTGAAACAATGGTTGAATGTGTAATACCATCAAAATAATAACAATAT
>NC_141991.1:162661195-162760321 GCF_049901715.1 Pseudonaja textilis | reverse complement strand
ATTGAGTTAATGATTAGAAGCTGTGAGTATTAAAAGCTCCATGAATGAAAGGAACAGATCAACTATGACCAGCCATGTGAATATTGTCTAAAGTGAAAACTGAATAAGTATCTTTATGACACCTACATTCTCTACGTATTAACAAAGTGTATTCAAATCAGTTGAACATTGTGCCATTTGTCTTGGTGAATCCTGTACCATTTAGCAAATATTACATGTCAAAGGCAAATTGGGATTGGTTAAATATATTGGATTTTAATGTGCTAGTTTTGCAAATTCAAAAGTTATTTAATGGGCTGGGCTGCCTAATTGCTTGCAAGATTTGAGGGAATAGCAATATGGTTGCAATGTAAGAACCTCAAAGCTGATCCAAAGGAAACACGTCTCTCATCTTTGTGTGCAAGATAGCTAGCTAGAGTGCAGGCTAATTATCCACAAATAAAAAACCAAACCCCCCCCCAAAAAAACCCCCCCCCCCCACCGCCAGGCAACAAAAAAAGTTTGCTTTTTGGATTAAATCTGTTGCTAAGCTTTTCAGGTATATATCTATCTCTATCTCTATCTCTATCTCTATCTCTATCTCTATCTCTATCTCTATCTCTATCTCTATCTCTCTCTCTATCTATCTATCTATCTATCTATCTATCTATCTATCTATCTATCTATCTATCTATCTATCTATCAATCTATCTATCTATATTAATATATCCCATTGGGGTACCATCAGTATATACTATCTGTTTTTTATGGGTGTTCTACATATGCTTTAGTTGAGGTATGTTCTTGTTGACCTATTGAATTTCTGCCTGCAACATTACTATAGCAGGTGAAAGGTGGGGAGGACTTTCTCCTTTAACCTGAATCAAACATAGATTCATCAAGGGCCTCTTTATCAAATGACTAAAGAAGTTTGCATTTGTTAAATGTCTGGACATATTCTTTTCCAGCTGATTATGGATTAAAGAAACCACAATGATTCTTGTACATATTCTTTGCCTTGTTGCCATCAAAACAGATGACAAAAAATATTAACTAAAATATTTACCATTTATGAGCTACAGAATGTAAGATGGTGTTTTCATATTACAATATTCATATAGCATGGTTCTAAAAGCATGAGGAGAAATTACTATGATAGGACATTCTGTAAAACCTCTTCATTCTTCTGATAAGGAACTTGGAAATTCTAGTTCAGAGGTCTCCAAACTTGGCAACTTTAAGACTTGTAGACTTCAGCTCCCTAGGAATTGAAGTTCACAAGTCTTAAAGTTGACAAGTTTGGGGACCCCTGTTCTAGTTGATTGCTTAAACCTCCTTGTTTTGTTGGAAGAAAATATCCTTCTGGATTCAGTTCCAAGTGGGGAATAAGACACTGGAAACATGGTGACTGCTTGGAAAGATGGTTTAATGGTGAACAGGATCACATGCCTGGGAGCTCCTGGGTGAAAAAGGATATGCTGAGAGTCCCTGGGTTTTATGCCCTCTATTGGGATTTGAATTTGAGCTTGTATTCTGATTGGTTGTCAAACTCCCATGGGGCCATGGAGGGGCAACTCTGTAGGCTGTCCTGAGTCCCAGGTTTGGTTGAGCCTTGCTGGATGATGATGTAATGAAAGGGCTTTGGGCAATTCCTATTATGGATCTGCCTGAAGGAGGTAGATCTTTGTAATATAGAGTAGACTGGCCCAGGCCTTAATGGCCCATTAGCAAAGGTGGGAGGTGAGTTTTTGTCTCTCTGAGTTTCTACTTCTCTTTTAGGGGAAATATTCTGCCCTTTTAATATATCCTAAAATATTTCATTTTTCTAGGACAGGGGTGGGGTTTAACTTCCAACAGTTTTTTTACAGATGCTTTACAGAAATCTTTTTCTGCTCTTTGAAGAAACGGAGATTTCAGTTTGAAGATAGCAACATCATCTTCACCAAAAAGGATGACTGATAAACTCTTCCTAAAAGCTCCTGAGCAAAACTGCAAAGGATGAACTGCATGGTCCCTTTTCTAGTTTCTCTGCATCAAGAACACAACAGGCATAAACTAGAACAGGGGTGTCAAACTTAATTTCATTTGAGGGCCACATCAGCATTATGGTTGTCCTCAAAGGACCAGTTGCATCTAAGACTATGATGGCTCACAGCGGCTGGGTGGGTTTGCCTGGCTCCACGCCGCTCACTGGAGCTGGGTCGGGACAGAACAAGTTGCACCAGCTAAGTCAGACATGTCAAACTCAAGGCCTGTAGGCCACATCTGGTCCATGATGTGATTAGATTGAGTCTATGGGGCCACCTTTGAAACAGTATGGGCAGGCTTCGGCATAATTTCTCCCCCCCAAAACCCTGCACCACTTGGGCATGCTACCAGAATCATATTGCAGGGGTGGTGTACCATACCGCATGTACCATTTGCAGGGTGACCCTGTGGGACATATCTAACCACATTGTGGGCCACATCTGGCCCATGGGCCTTGAGTTTGACATGTCTGAACTAGAATGATGAATTGTGCCACATTTGCTGACTGCCAAAGAAATCTGGATTTTCTATGGTGAGTTTTTCCAAACCATGCATTGTTGCAGCCAGTCTGGGGGTTTGTGTGTTGCAGTTTTCAAGGATTTGACCCTACGGCTACCAGATCTGGAGCATAAAAATACGGATTGCCCAGAAAAATTAATTAAAAATGGATTTTTGACATCTTTTTACTGCCATCTAGTGTTATGTAGGGTTATATAGTTGCTTAAGTCGGCCTACATTCATTCTTGCTGATTAAACTTTTCTCTTGTTGCTGCTTCTATTTAATGACTCTGGAATTGTTATTCTACAATATAGAAACATTTTTGGATCAGTGGACACCCTTGGAATTTTGAAAATGCCATGTTCCCGTCACCAGAGGGCCAACTGGTGAGTTTTCTCTCTCACCATCTCTCTCTGACTTTCCAGCATCTACTATATCTATCCTCCCTTTGTTTTTCCATACTTGGGTTAACTTGTTTCAAACCAAAGCAAAGGTTTCTGCCTGCCTGCCTGCTCCTTGAAAATGGCCGTAATTTCCTCAAATACATTGGATAGTTGTCCAAAATTAAAGACCCTGTTGTGCTAAAGTTTACCCCACAATTTGATCTTATTCTTCTCCAGGATACATGGACGTGCAATGACTTTTTCATGTCATTTTACTACTCTCTCCAACTCTTCAAGTTGTAAGGAGAAAGAGGCAGACCACAAGAGAAATTGTGACTGTTGATATCCATGGCTCAGAGTTTTAAAATAATAGAACAGCCCATCCCTTAAGAACGAGGTGTGGGGGGCAAAGCTGGCGTCATGACGATATGGCATGTGATCTTGGAGGTCTGAGATCTCTGCTGATATCTTTGCTCCTGGACGGTCCAAACAGATCTAAACCGTCCTGAAGAGATGGTGAATGTAAAAAGTGCATCCTGTCAATCCCAGGGATATCACAAAGTCCCTGATAGATCCAGAAGATGCTCTTTTTTCCAGTGGCAAAGAGGCAGCCATTAAAGCTGCTGAAGTTGGGACAGCTCCGAAACGGAAGAGGATAGAAAGAGAAAGTGTGCCGGTTTGGTGAGAAGTTTTTCTTTACTTTAAGATTTAAAAGGACACCCTAAGGAAAAGAAAGAATCTGTAAAATCTCAGACAGAAGTAATTAAGCAGCTATTTCAAACGGGAAGTCAAATTAATTTTTACTTTTTTTTTGCTGGACTCTTTCTATATGATTTTTTACTTGGAACTGGACTGGTCTTTTCTTTTGTCTTATTTTTCATTTTCGTTTCTTCTCCTTTTTGTCTTTACAATATTTTAGGCTAGAGATCCCCTTTTAGCCTTTCTTTTTTTTGAAACCCTTTTTACTTTTTAATTAACTTTTTTATAATAATTTATTTGGAAAAGGAGGGGGAAATTGAAAACAGAGGAAACTTTGTAACACTGCCAACTAGAGGCTTAGAAATATTGTTTCTCTTTTCCTCTCTCTTGACCAGACAAAGCTGAGAAAGAATTCAGACTTCTTTTCAAGGACTTTGAGCCTGTCTGATAAGCTAGAGGGAAGAGCATGGGAGAATGTTATTGCAGGTACTCTTCTGGGTTTTTATCAGTAGCTGGAGCCTGGTGTTGAAGTATACAGAAAAAAGATGATAAGATTCTAGAGAAGAGAGCTGTAAAATTAACGAAAGCCTTGGATAACTAAAAAGGTGCTGTGTGTTCATTTTCTCTTTTTTAAATTGGGCTATTTCTCACACCCCCTCCTTATTTATCATCTTATTATTTGTAATAGTTATTTGGATCTCTGGACTCTTGGAACCTGCTTTTGTCTTTCTTTTTGCTTTTGGAGCCTAATTTTTACTTTTGCATTTTATTTTAAAGGAAAAGCCTTAGTATTAATGTTTTCCTTCTTTTTTTTTTTAAGGGAGTAGGCTGTTTCTTTTTCTCTCTCTCCTTCTCCTGCAATTTTTAATCTACCCTCCATATTGGGTTTTTTTCTGTGGCTTCCTTTTTTTTGGTATATTTTTTCATACCTGAGACTTTCTAATTGGATTAAGGTGTTGAAGAACCTGAAGAAATTCCTTTTTCTTTTTAGTTTTTTACTTTTTATTTTTCTGCCTTCTACAAGATTTAACAATTTTTTCCTCTGTTTATGTTTTTTTCTCTTCCTTTTTTTAGCTTTTACTGCTATTTAACTAATTGATGGGATTAAGTTATACAAGAACCTGAAGAAATCTTTTTTTTCTATCTTGCTTCTTTTTCTCCACTATTTTTACTTGGATTTACAATTGGCTATTTCACGAGTAGATTAAGGTTTAGAAGATCCTGAAGATTTTGAATTGTCCGAAATGAGCAGGAAATTAATAACGGCTGGTTCTTCAATTCCTACTTCTTCCTATTCACCATCTGGAGGACAACGTTCAATACAGACGATGTTACAGCAAGAACAAGAACAGGAAAAAGTGACATTGCTGATGATAATGCAAGGAATTCAAAGCATACAAGCAAGAACAGAGAATATTGAAAGGAAAATAGAAAAAAACTGATGAAAAGGTGGAGAATGTTCAACAAATGATGATGAAGTATGATGAGAAATTCAAAAAAATTGAAGATAAAGAGATAAGAAGATTGGAGACATTGATCACAGATCAACAATGGTTGAACAAGATAAAAGTGGGATGCTGAGATGGGAGATGGACAGATCAGAATTTTATCTCAGATTTCAAAACATAGAGGAAGAAAAGGGACAAAACTTAGCTGAGATAATGATAGAAATCTTGGCTGAAGCTCTGGAAATAACCAAAGAGAAGATGATGTATGGAATAGATGAGGTTTTTCGAGTCTTCACAAGATATGCAATGAGAAATAGCTTACCACGAGAAGTTCACATCAGAGTTACAAAGAAAGCCATTAAAACACAAATATTACAGGTCGCAAGAGAGAAAACATTGAAATACAAAGTTAAGGAGATTGTGGTCTTGAAACAAGTACCCAGAAGAGTGAGAGATGAGAAGAGAATACCGATTCTTGACCAAATTGCTACTTAAAAAAGAGGTGAATTATAGAAGGCTGATTCAAGAAGATTTAATGTTCACATGGCAAGAACAGAGACACAGAATTGATTCAATTGAGAAAGCTGAATCATTTTATACTGAATACTTTGGAGGGAGAGAGGAGGAGACAGAAAAAGAAATGTCACTAAATTCCAAGAGGATTGCCAAATAGCGACTGAAAAAGAAGAAGGTGCAGTAGGCGGAAAGGTGGAAGTTAAGGAACAACATGAACTAAGATCTACAAGAGCTGCTAAACCTAATTATAAAGTATAAAGATGGAAGAGAAAAAGCTGATTACAATTAACATAAACGGACTTAATTCAGCTGCTAAAAGAAGGAGAACTTTCCATAAATTAGAGAAATTAAAATTTGATATAATCTGCCTACAGGAAGTACATATTAAAAAGCAACATGAACAACTGTTGATACAGCCAAAGTTAGGGAAAATATTTACTTCTTTGACACAATGCAAGAAAAGAGGAGTGGTTTTATATATTAAAGATATTATCTCAGCGAAATTGATTGATACAGGTGATGATGGAAGAGTATTAATGGTGGAAATAATGGAAAATAATATGCCCCAAATGACAATCAAGAAGAATTTTATAGAAAACTACATATGAAAATAATTGAACTGGACTATACTAATATCGTTATGATGGGAGATTTCAATGGAATTGTAGACAATAAATTGGACTATACAACACAGGAAACAACAAAGCAAAACAGAAAGACTCTCCCTAAATCCTTTTTTAAAATGACAGATGAAATAAACCTAAAAGATGCACAGAGAGAAAGAAATGCTAATTCTAAACAATACACTTTCTATTCAAACAGACATTCATCATGGTCTAGAATAGATATGATATGGATGTCAACAGAATTGTTAGCCAATATGCAAGAAATAAATATTGAAACAAGTATTTGGGCAGATCATAATCCAATGACAATTAAATGGAAAGGACAAAGAAGAAGATCTAGATGGACGTTAAACAATACTATATTAAAAGAAAATGATTTCATACAGAGGATGGAAAAAGAACTGCCTTTTTTCTTTAAAGAAAATAAAAAAGAAGACACACCAATCCAGAATGTATGGGATACAATGAAGGCATATGCCAGAGGTTTGATAATAGACTATACAAGGAAAAGAAATATCACAAAAAGACTAGCCTATAAGACATTAGAGGATGAGTATAAAGAACTTGAAAAAGAGTTACAGAAAATGCCACAGAAAAAGGACATTAAGTTAAAAATGGATATAATTAAACATAAAATGGGATTAATGGAAAAAGAAGAATTTTCACAGAAAATCAGAGGCACGAAACAGAACTACTTTGAAGATGCAAATAAACCAGGTAGATGGTTAGCATATAAACTGAGAAAGGAGAAAGAATCAAGGAAAATATTGCAATTAATAAATGATCAAGGCCAAGTTTGCTATGGTAGTAAAGAGAAGAAGGAAATCATACGAGACTATTATGGGAAACTATACACACAAGAGAATATTGACAAGGAAAGAATTAAATAGTATTTACAGAATGCTAATTTACCCCAGATACCTGAAGAGATTGAAACAATGTTAGAAAGCAATATAACGATGATGGAGTTAACTGAAGCACTCAAGAAGCAAAATAATGGAAAGGCACCAGGCCCAGATGGACTTCCGGCGGAATTTTATAAAACACTACAAGAATTGTTGAATCTTCCATTGCTAGAAGTTATGAATAAAGTTATGTCAAAGAAGAAGATACCTAAATCATGGTCAGAAGCTTATATTACACTTATCCCAAAAGAGGAGGCCGACCCATTACAAACCAAAAATTACAGACCTATTTCCCTACTAAATGCAGATTATAAAATTTTTGCTTCAATATTGGCAGAAAGACTTAAAAATACCTAAATAATTTTATTCACTCTGACCAAAATGGATTTCTGGCAAAGAGACAAATTAAAGACAATATGAGAGTAATCTTGGACACTTTGGAATACTACGAGGCACATCCTGAAAAAAAAATGGCTCTGATATTTCTAGATGCACAGAAGACATTTGATAATGTGAATTGACGATTCATGTTATTACTGCTGGAACAGATGGGCTTTGCTAGAAAATTTATTCAAGCAATAGAAGCTATATATCATAAGCAAACGGCAAAGGTAATGATAGAGGGAGAACAGACAGACTCTATCAATATAAGAAAAGGAACAAGACAAGGGTGCCCACTATCACCTCTGTTGTTTGTGTTAACTTTGGAAGTGCTAAACAGAAATATTAGAGAAGAAAAGGACATAAAAGGGATGAAAATTTAAAAAGAAGAATTTAAATTGCAAGCATTTGCAGATGATCTGGTTTTCATCTTAGAAGACCCACTAGAAACAGCATTAAAATTGAGAGAAAAGATAGAGGTACATGGGAAGGTGGCTGGTTTTAAAATAAACAAAGACAAACCAAAGATTTTGACAAAGAATATGTTATCAAGACAAAAGGAAGAACTGGCGGATGTATTAAAAATCCAGGTCACGAATAAGATCACTTGGGGATACATTTGACAGCAAGATGTAATACACTAAAAGAGAATAATTATATCAAACTTAAACAGCAGATAGCGCTAGATTTGGCAAAATGGGAAAATTTACAACTGTCATTAATAGGGAGAATATCAACAATCAAGATGAATATATTACCCAGAATTTTATATTTGTTTCAAACAATTCCAATTAGGCTTATTTAATTAAGATTATTTTGAAGATTTAAATAAAATTGTGTTGAAATATATATGGCAAGGTAAGAAAGCGAGAATAAAGTTAAAACTTTTGCAAGTTGCTAGAATAAGAGTAAGAGGAGGATTTAGTTTGCCTAATTGGGAGTTGTACTACCAAGCTACAAATTTGATGTGGGTTAAGGAATGGATAACATTAAGAAATGCTAGATTGTTGACATTCGAAGGATATGATCTGTTGTTGGGGTGGCATGCTTTTTATGGTATAAAGGAACTAAAACACAGGGGTATTTTAGAAGACATTATATACAGGAGTCTCTGTGGTTAAACTAAACTTAAACTTACTTTGTGGTAAGACTAAATGGCAACGTTATTTGAAAATTCCAGTGTGGCTATTGACTGTTGAAGCTTTTTTTTATCCTATAACATACAAAAAGGAACAAACAGTTAGATATGGTGAAATATTGAATGAAAAGGGTGAACTTAAATCTATGCAAAAATTAGAAGAACAAGGTATAAAGATGAATTGGTTTTCATATGCGCAAATACATTCAAGGTATGATAAAGATGCTAAAACAGACGGTTTCTATGATAAATTGACTGATTTAGATAAGATTTTGATGAAAAGGTGATTAAAAAATTGTATGGATATCCATTAGAAATAAAACTAGAAGAAGAACAAGTTAAAGAAATAATGGTTACTTGGGGGAAGAATTTTGGATATGGGATTGATCTAGAGAAATGGCAAAAATTGTGGTCTCAAAATTATAAAATGACAGTTGTCAACAGCATATAAAGAAAATTTGTATAAGATGTTTTACAGGTGGCATTTTTCCCCAACAAGAATAGCAAGAATGTTCAAGAATAAATCTGAAAAATGTTGGAAATGTCATCAATTACATGGCTCATATGTGGTGGACTTGTGTAGATGCCAAAAAATATTGGACTAAAATCCACACATGGCTGGAAAAAAATGACAAAAAAGCATATAGACTTGAAATCAGAGATATTTTTATTGGGAATTTTACCTGAAATATATAGTAAAGAATTAAAATACCTGATTGTAAATGTGTTAACAGTGGCTAGGATTGTATTTGCCAAAAACTGGAAAAATGAGAAAGTACCATCACAGGAGGAAATTATTGAGAAAATATTGGAATGTGCTGAAAAGAGTAGATTGACATTTGAAATCAGAGAACAAGTTGATAAACAATTTTATAAAATTTGGGATCTATTCTATCAATGGTTAGATAATAAAACATGGTAATGAAATATGTAGATTCATTATGTTTTTAGAACATAACGAATATATAAAAATGTATTTTTTATTATATCTACCAAATGATACATCAACAACAGCGGCAGCAGTGGCGGGAACCATGGAAGCATTTCAGCCTCCGTAACTTCCACGGTTCCCGCTGCTGCTGCCGCTGTTATTGGAGATGGCGCTGGTGAGGGAGGGACAGCTGCAGCTCGGCCTGGGCTCTTGGAATGCAGGAACGGGCCGTGCACCGGGACTTTTGCAAACTTGCAGAGCCTGAGGCTGGAGCACCAGAGACGCTCGTTTGGCTCTTTTCACACCCACCCAGTTGCTCAGGATTAAACCAAAATGCAGTGCACAGCGCTCTCAGGTACCTCAAAATGTTTCTTTTTCCTGTTGTTACGGGGACGGGGGAAAAACGGGAGCGACTCAGACACTGTTGTTGGAGACGGTGCTGGCGAGAGAGGCGCCAGCACCGGTGGGAACCGTGGAAGCTACGGAGGCCTGAGAAGTGGCTGAAACACTGCTGACAGACATCCCCACCCACCCACTGACCTGGGTCTTCAGCGCTTGGTGGGGGTAAGGGAGCCCTCCGTGCTTCACCATGATTGGCCGTTCGGAGTGGCTGGTGGCGAGGCATAGCCACCTGCGGGGCACCCTAGGCGAGGGTGCGTGGGAGGGGGGGAAGAAAGAAATTAATTCACCCCCGAAAAGATGTCCTAGCTGTTTTGGGGGGGCTCAAAAAAAAAAAAAAAGACCCAGCCTTATTATATGAGAAACATGGTATACATATATGTTATGTCCCACCTTCCAAAATAAACAGATAAGGCTGAAAGCAGCAGTCCTCGCAAATAAAGGCAGCAAACAGGAATCTTCACTGATAACAGCTGTAGATAGCTTCCACAAGATAGTCCAAGTTAATAGTTCCAACGAAATAAATCCAAGTCCCAACAAGATATTTCAGGTTTAAATCCTCCAAGCCAAAATCTTCGGTTCTCCTTGCAAACAAACACTTTGTTCCGGACAAAGTGCAAAGTCATCTCTCTCCCTTTATAGAGCAGCAGCTAATTAGTCTAATTACTGATCTGCCCTCCTCCTGTGCTCCCGTTGGTTTCTTCTCGTAAGGAGACGCCTGCTTCTGACATCCACCCAGCAATCATCTAAATTATTATCTTCACCTGAAGTCTCCATAAGTTCCTCATTGTCAGCCGTTCCCGGCTGATAACCTGATTGAGAAGCAGAGGAGGTTGAAGGTTCAGGCCGGTCCTGCAAATCAAATGTGTCCTCATTCAAAATATTTATTATCACTGCTGACAGGAACTGTTAGGACTCCTCTTCGAAATTCAAACAGACAGAGCTCTTTGCAGTAACGTCCTCATTCAAAACTGCAGGCAAAACTGTTAGGACTCCTCTTCGAAATTCAAACAGACAGAGCTCTTTGCAGTAACGTCCTCATTCAAAACTGCAGGCAAAACTGTTAGGACTCCCCTTTGAAATTCAAACAGACAGAGCTCTTTGCAGTAACGTGCTAATTAACTGGCTTGCCCATCAGATTAACGTTTCCTGGTTCTGACGTCAATCCATGATCTAACAGTCATCAGATTCAAAGTTCCTAACAGGATTGGTCCTTCCAATCACAACACATATATATGGGTTGATTTCAGGATTGTGGCTGGCTGGTGGTGAAAATAGATTATGTCTTGCTCAGGTAGTGGGAGATGAGGAAACTGTAAAAGGGCAACAGGGAGATATTTAAATTATCCAACTCTGGACTAAAACTGGATTTTTTAAAAAAAATTACAGCTTTTCAGATGTCCTATAACACCCAGAAGCCACAATAACCCTCTCCTCAGATTTGCCATTCCTGATTTGTATGAATTAGTTTTTCTTATAGGACATTTTTACCCAGAAAGTAAGCTGCACTGAGTTCACTAACAGTTACTTCCAAGATTATAGAATTAGTCAAGGGCAATGAATCCAGCCTTAGGAGCTACATGATACCCCCAAAAGTCTAAGGTGTGTCCTCCAGATCTTATCCAACAATTGCTGATAAATTGTAATTTATGACTACATGGAAATTGTATGAACTCTAATTCTGATTTCATTTCAATTTAATGAATAAAATGTAATGTAATCCCAAATCTATTTTTAGTTTTAGTTTTCGTGCATAGCCACTGGAATGCTATTCAAAGGATTAGTGCAGGTCTCAACCTAAAATATATTGTGGTTTCTGGATCTCTATGCTCAGGACTTCTACAACCTAGTGCTCTAAGGCTAAAGTTGTGCGGTCTGACAACAAATTTGGGGGTGTCGGTTGGAGAATGTCTAATAAACTGTCTAAAAGTGTTTTCATAGCTTTAGTCCAAAAATATCCAAGCCAGCATTTTGTACCAGACTGTACATAAATCTAAGTCTTGCTAACAAACTAGTGCTCGGGAGGAAGGCTTAGGAAAAAGGAAGTATCTCATAATTGAGACAGTGGCGTGCATGTCTATCACCAACATCTTGACACAAAGGGAGAAGTGGCATAATTTCTTAGGGCTTAACAGTTGCTTAGCAAGAGTGAGTGTGCATAAATCTAAAGGGGATGAAAAATGTTCAGACAGTCACTTACCATCTGCTGAAGCACTTTCTCAACTCTACAGAATCGTCCTGATAAGTAAAATTTCCATTTCTTCTGTTTTTTTTCTTTTCTAAAATTCAGGTGTTTTTATACACTCCATCAAATAACAGGCTGCTAATTTAGAAACCCAATAATGTTACATGATCTGCAAATGCTTCAAGATAAGGGTTAAATTTGTTTCAGAGGTCTGGTTTGGTTTGGTTTTTTTGAGGGGGGGGATTGAATTTCAACTCTGAAATTCTTGATCCTTTCACTTTAGCTCAAGCCTTGGAGTAGATATTAGAAACAAAGAACTACTTTTTTTAAAAAAATTAGGACTCTCGTCCAAAATATAGATGTAATAAATAATAAAATTACATACACACTGCTGAAAGATTTGAGCCTGAGGAATTTGTTTTGAGTCTCAGAAGTGAATGAGTCTTTCCACATAAAATCCACTCTTACTTGTTCATGGCTAGCCTAGACTAGTATGGGGAAGTAAATTGGTTGGGAATTAGAAATGCCACACAAAAGTGGCCAATTTGCTAGCCCTGTAAACATTTTCTGTTCTTTTTGGGGGGCATCGGATAGGCTCTTCTAATAAAGGTATTGCATAAGATTGGTGATTATTGGGGAATCCTGGATCAGGAAGGCGGTGGCATAACGAGAAAGAGACAAATGTCACAACATTTCCATTCTGTTGCCGAGAAAACTACATAGATGCAGACTTCCTCAAAGAGCTGAGTTTGATCAAGGATATCTTTTCATTTTATAGTAATTTTAAAATAAAAATAAACTACAGTAGATTATATCTTTCCCTGAGAAGAACTTGGTAGTAGAAGCTTCCTTCTATCTGTCTTTATACTTCTTTTCTGGCTAAGCAGGAAAGAAGATGGTCAAACCCCATCATTCAAAATTTCTGGGTCTATATAAATTATTAATAATTAATATTAAATCAGTATCTATTTTAACTAGAATTTGCCACACAGACAGCAGTAAAGCATTAATCCCAAATCAGAAAAGCAACATGACGTGATTAACTAGCTCGGCAATTCTGGATTTTTTTAATAACATAGATAGATTGTCCATACATTGTAAAAGAGATGCTGCTTCTTTAATACTGTGGTCTCTAATCCACTTTTATACATGAATTGAGTCTCTGAACCTAGGATTGTCTGGATGTGTTGGATTTTACATATGTGGAAACTTCAACATTGGCAAAGCCTATTTCAAAAGAAGTATAAATTAATCTCTCTTTTTCTTGCATGATCTCACAATGACACTCTGAGAGGTATGCAAAAAGAATAAAATAAATCTTTAATAAAGCAGTCAGCCAGCAATAAAACCATCCATTCTAAAACAACATACAAAAATGGGGGTGGGGGGAATACATCTATTTATTTGTCATTCAATTTATCATGTCGATTGATCGATAAATTCTAACTAGAAAATTTTCCTGCAAAAACATGGGGTGTCATTTAATTACTATTGCATTCTTTCAGATTAACCAGAATGAATTGGCAGCAAGTAGCTCCTGGAATCATCCTTTTACTAGTCAAGCTCACAGGGACATCTCTATTCTTTGTTTTTTGTGAGTATTGGGCAAATTTTAAGTGGTTGTTTTCATTTAGTTTTTGATAATCATGTCATTGTCTCTTTTCTCAATTCTTCCTGTCTTGTATATATACTGTAAGGGCTTTGGGGTTTTGAAATATGGATATATATTACAGTGTGTGTGTGTGTGTAAACATTCATACAAACACACATACACACACATATGTAAAGCCATAATGTACAGTACATACATTATATCTTCTTTTAACTTTTTTTAATGCTTATTGATTTTATTATAGTATCTTTGATTGTCATGAGAGTTGGGTAGCATATAAGGTTAATTAAATTATTATTATTGAAATGTTTTGAGTGTCCATGTTTTACTATGCCTCAATATGTAAAGATATAAATAACCCTTATTGTTTTGCAGCTGTTATTGTTTTTGGTTTTTCAAAGAAGTATTTTATATGTGGTTGTCATTCCACATAGTGCTTTTTTATAGTGTACTTTATTATACCATTGAAAACAAGAGGCAGATTAATAGATAGACTGATATGGAGAGACAGAATTTTCCCTAGGGAAAAGTTGAGATTTAAACTAAGGGCTTGACTTTTATCTTTCCTTTGAACCTGATTCAGCTCCCACAACTGACAATGAATAACAATGACAAAACAATTGTTTTTACTCCCTACTTTATTTTAGCAGAAGTATTGAAAATTTTTTTATCAGCTGTTATTTAAAAATATTCTTCTTTTTAGTTCCACAGATCTTTCCCAAGGGGAACATCACTTCTACCTCTACCGAAAATTCTTCAGGTAACTCTACATGAAAATCCAGAGATTTCTGAGACTTGAAAATAACTGGATGGGGGATAAATGTACTTTGATTTCTGTTGAGAAAAAAACGTATTATGTGGCATTCAGTGGGGAAATTTCTTGAAGTTGGAACTCCCTTTTCTCCATCAAAGAAGAGGAGTTTTCAACATAAAAGAATTTTCCCCATTGAACGGAAGGGGATTAAGTAGAATTAAGTAAACCTCATCCAGGTGTCTCCAACATTTTGCAGCACCAGCCAACCTGTATTGATAACCAAAGTGCTTCTCAGCTGCTTATTCAGTAGTGGAACCAGTTGTGATTCGATGAGTAGTAAGTTGGTTCAAAAGATGTTTGACATGTGCTGTTCTTCAGCTGATGGCTTTAGATCAGGAGTGTCAAACTCGCATTGTCACGGCAGTGTCATGTGACATGTCTGGACTTTCCCCCCTCACTAAATCAGGTGTGGGCATGTCCAGCACGTGATGCATGCAACCCATGGGGCATGAGTTTGACAGCTCTGCTTTAGATGACCAGCCATACAGCATGAATTCCAGCAACTCTTTCCATTTAATTGCCCCTGAGTTCCAGATGCTCTTACACATCATCTTCAACCAGCAGAAGGATGGTGCCCTCCTTGTATTACTTAATGCATGGAGGAAGTGTCAAAATTCTACAAGCAGCAGGTCCTGACCTTTACGTCCACCCCAACACTGAAGTGTTGATCCAATTGAGGTACAGTGTGTGCTTATTATTACTTTGCCTCACTATGCACTAAGGGAATTGGCTGAGAAATGAGAGATGTCTGTTATGAAAAGTCTCATCTCTTCCTGTCATGCACACTGAGGAATGTGTAGATCCTGCTTCATGCTAAGATGATAGATGTGACTTTACATAGGTGAAGGGAATATGGCCTTGAGCTCTTTATAGAGAGCATGGGGCTGTATTAAAAACCTCAGCTGTGACTCCATGATCACAGGGAATGGGCCTAAAATATAAAGTGCAACTCATTGCGTGTCATAGATAGTCTTCTGCTTTATTGTTCATGAACTGCATCTACAGCCTCTAGAGGGGAATAATCGGTTCTTATAAAGCCAGGAAGAACGAGTTACAGTGCCCAGTGACAACACCAAATAGACAGCCACAAAACCCAATTCTGGCACAGAATTCCGGTTGGTTGCCTCCTGGGAAAAGCTTTTGCCTAGGAATTAGAAAATCAGTAAGTGATTTCTACTGATGTCATGGAAATTTCAGTAAAATAACCCTCAAAATGCTAGAAATGCAACAAACAATTTGGATACATATGAGGTGGTAGTGTTGCAAACCTCAACAATACTGGAAATTAATTCATTGCAAATTCATAACTAAAAAATACTGTAGATTTGATATACACGTCAATCTACTTGAAAACCATTTCTGGATTACAATTCTATACATGCAATCATACCACATTACAAATGTGGGTTCCAGTTTGTGTAATTGAATATATAACCTACATCAGTGATGGGATTCATTTTTTTTTACTACTGGTTCTGTGGGTGTGGCTTGGTGGGAGTGGCAGGGGAAAGATACTGTAAAATCTCCAGTTAGAAGTGGTATTTGCCGGTTCTCCGAACTACTCAAAATTTCCACTACCAGTTCTCCAGAACTGGTCAGAACCTACTGAATACCATCTCTGACGTACATGTTATTTACTGTACATTATTTTAATGTAACATATACAGGTTTTCTGTTTCCTCTTACTGATTTCAATTGTACCAACCAAATAATTTTACCGTTCAACAGAATACTGTATGTTCAACTATGAAATGTCTTAGAATACTCTAAGTTGTTAATGGTGTTTTACAGTGTATTAGCGTTATGATATTTTAGATTTGTCAAGTTAGTTGAGATCTGGTAGTCATCTGCCTATATTATATTGCTTACATTGTTTCGCCTCCCTCCTTTTTTGCTTCTTTTTTCTTGGTATCATAATGATAATACAAAATAAATTAAGAAGACTAGTTTTGTCAAAAGAATAGTCTTGCTGAGGAAGGATGCATATATGACTTAGAATTCCTTTTTTAAATTTTGGGTACCACTGAGTATTGATGATGTGAATTCAATTTACATTTAGGATGTAAATGATGGATGCTATTTTTTTGTTTCCAGTGTGGCTCCCTTTTCCTGAGCAGATTCCTTCCCTCTCTCCCTTGCGTCCTACTACAGGTAGAAAGTGAAATGATTATTTTTCTGTCCATACCTGATAATCAGTTGGGGATGATTGGAAAGGGAATGGGGAAAGTGGTAACCCCACTAGTGAAACTTTGAATAGAGGAAAATAGCTCATGTTCCCTCTGGGCAATAAAAACACGAGACTTAATATTAGCTACATTTTATTACTACTTAACGTTTTCCAGTGGTGTTTTTCATACTGACTCAGATATGTCTGTGGAGTTTCTCCATCATCCAGGTAACGATTGTCCCAATGTTGCTTTTCAAAAGGCAACTGGAATTTCTTCGGGTTTTTTTTTCTTGAAAACGTTTTGCTTCTCATCCAAGAAGCTTCTTCACTTCTTGAGAACTGAAAAACCTTCTTGTATGAGAAGCTAAACATTTTCAAGGGAAAAAAACCCCAAGAAAGTCCAGTTGCTTTGAGAGAGAGAGAGAGAGAGAGAGAGAGAGAGAGAGAGAGAAGAGAGAGAGAGAGAACCTGCTAAAACACCTGAGGCAGCAAAGTTTTGAAGCTCTGAGATCAGGATTGTGCAGTTCCCATCTCTTTATGCAAAAATTCCTATGTCTGTAATACTTACACCCTACACGAGAACAGACCTTGAGCAGATCTTTAAACAACATAAGTCATGACGTTTTGTTTTTAAGTATACAAAATCATCACTTAAAAGATTTATAAAATTATCTGTAAGTTTGATTCCCATGGAATTTCCTGCAAGGAATATGATCCTCTAATGAGGCAAACAGTGAATAGCCAATTGTTCTGAAAATGAATACATTGTTGATATTCATTAATGCATAGTCAAGGTTTTGTAGTGTTCCTTACAATATTACAGTAAACTAAAGAAAAGGAAATGCTGTTTTAGTTACAGTAAACTGTAACTGTAAAAACTGTAAAAACTGTAAAAACTGTAACTGTAACTAAATATTTAACAGAGCCACAGTACAACTGTGGCTCTGTTAAATATTTTTAATTGTGACTTTAGCCCTGAGATTATGTCCTAAAAGGCAGGTGTCTGAATTCAGACTAAGCCAACTGCACTAAAGCCACAATGTGATAAAACCTGCACAAAAACATTGAATTCTGGAAATTCTATTGACCTGTTTTGGGTTAGTGACATTTCAGTAGAAACTAAACCTGAACACTTTGACTGTTCTGGGTTCCAGATATTTCAGTGGGGATCTGAAGAAGCCTCTTGTGTTACAAAAATCTGAATGGCTACCAATTAACAAGCAAAATGTTGCAGAAAACATTTTTCTGTTATCTTGTGATCATGTAGATTTTGGCACCTAAGCTCTGGTTGCATTAGCTCTACCTGAAGTTAAAACAACCTCTTACTCTTCAGGATACATATTTAATTGGAAGGAAGGCCAATGGGTACAGTTCGTGTCTCTTTTTGCATTCACTGAATGTCATGCTGGAGGAAAGGAAGAATCAAATCAAGAAGCAGAAGTAACAGGGAAGCTACTGAATAATGGAGAGCCAGACTGGAAATTCAGCAATTAGAGCAGCATCTTCCTTCAATGTGCAACAGAAAAACAGACTCACAGTCACTATAAAAAAGACCTTCTCAAGAAATAGTAATATACCTTGTAAATAAGACAAAAATGCTTGTGTTGATACCAGAAAACAATCAAATTCCAATGATAAATTTTGGATGGGACAAAGATTGCCCTACTTAGATTTTATATGCTTGATCTTTCTGGAACCCCTGAAGCTGCAACTATTATTATCACTTTCAAAATCATTTATTCCTTGCATCCTTTGCTATAGCCAGAATTCCTCTGAAGCAACCAAGGTGGGAACGATTCAGAGAGCATGATTACTTATTTTCTGAAGAGAAAACTACATGGCTGATCAGCCAATTTGATTGCGAAGAATGGAAATCAAAGCTTGTGATCATCAATGACACAAAAGAACTGGTAAGTTAATGGTCACCTGGGAGGAAATCAACTTCATCCTTGAAAGGTTTATGCTCTTATATCCCTTTAACCTGGGAAAAGAATCATGTCAGGATCTTTAGACCATCCCTTGAATGAGTGAGGCAATCACAATCCTCTGACAAAACAGGTATAATTCCAGAGGAAGATCATTTATCATAGTTGGATTGTATGATGGAATATGAAATACAGAGATGTCCAGGTTAATGTGCGAAGCAGACCTGCCTTACATTAACCATGTAATGGTTAACCTCATAGATTAACCATGAGTCAAAACAATCAAGAGTTATCAAGTGCTTGAAAGAAATATAAACTTTGCAGTGAGGGCTATGGGTGAGAGGAATGAGAGCAAGTGTATCCCGAGGAATGCATATATGTCATTGGGTTCTCCAGTAAAGATAGTTTTTACTTGTAAGGAAACTCTGGTTTTGAAGGGTACTGTTTTATGTTTGATGGGAACTGTTGAATTGGAGAGTGAATGTCACACGATGTTAACCACTCAAGATGCACTTTAAAATAGAGGAGGATGAAGTATGAACATACTATTTTAGATCCAAGAGAAACAACTATGGATTATAACTTTCTGTGCTAAGCAAGAACTTCTTAGCATCTGTAAATATAGTTGGTATGTTTAAATTACTTTTAAAATGTCCTTATGATTTGGAAGGGACCCAGGCATTCTTCTATTTTGCAGTGAACTCTGAAAGGAGAAAAGTTTGCAAATTGATTAGCATAAGTAACATCAGCAATATTTTAGCTTCCCAGATCAAAGGGTTCATCTTCAAAATCACCTTGAAGTGAATCTGAATACCAAAACAAAGCTGTTTGCTTTGGAGATTGATATAGTCTTCTTTTTCTTTTCCAAAGCAAAACATGTTTTAGGGTCCAAACTGCTGCTTGTGATTTTCATGGCCCCTGATAAGAACCTTTGATTTTCCATATTTATTTTATTTTTCTCACCAGGAATTTATTATTAACAAAACAGCAATGGCTAATTATTTCATTGGACTCACCTATTCAGAATCAACAAAAAAATGGGAATGGACTGATCACAAAGAGCACAACATGAACCTGTATGTTTCATTTTTTGCTACTTCTCTATTTTCCCCATATGCAATAATTTTGTATGTTCTGCTTCCTTTCATAGATGTGCAACTTCCTTTTTAAATCTACATGAAAACACTGCAACTAGCTACTTATATATATATTTTCTCAAAGGTTTATATATTTACCTTTTTCCTTTCTTAAATGATAATATGGACCATCTGTAGCTCATAGAATATTTACTGGTTGAATCCAATACTTTCCATGTCTCCAGTCCAGTCCCTAATACATTCTCTAGCACATTACTATTTTTTAAACGTCTACATTTAGTTTGCACACTATTACTGAGAATTTGGAACTCTGTTCATTCACAATTCTGAAGGAGCACTGGCATAGAATTGTGTACACAAAACACGAATGAAATACTGCTGCAGCAGTTGTTCACTTTCTATGGGCCTTTTGTTAAAATATGTCTATTAAGATTTATGATTTTTTAACGTATCATTTTATGCTTTTCAATGAGCGGATCCAACACATTTATATTTAAAATTAGGATTTGACTATAGCCAATTTTCAGTATCAGTTTTAGAAGGGAGTTTAATTCTGGAACTCTTAACACATCCATAAAGTTGAGGAGGATGACTATTAAATGAACACTGACTTACACATGAAGTAGTGTGTGATGAGAAGACTCTGATTCAATTCTTTGAAAGCTAAGCAACATCTACTTGCCCAGAGACAACTTGTGGAGTGTGTACTTCCTTCTTGGCTTTATTTTGGTGTGTGTAGAGGAGAACAATTCATTTTCATTATAAAGGGGCATTATCATATGGTGAACTTTTGAGGCAGCCAAATCCAGTTATTATTTAATTAACATTATTGGCCCAGAATGAATTGAAATGTTGATCACTGTGGTTTCAGATGAGTTGAAGTTCTACAGGAACTTTTCTCCTTTTGATCCTATAATGGTTTACCAGTTCATTTAACTCCAAATAATTTCTTACTGAACTTCTCCTAGAAAAAAAATCAAGAAGAGCTCAAGAATTCAGTTTGTCCTAGCTCCGACAGGCTGAAGGAGTTAATTCTGTATTCTGGATACAATATTTTAATTCATTAGGATTAATTGCCAATTTAATTTTAATCAGACCTTTATTTTCTTTTTGCATTTAATAAGCCAGAACAAAGAATAAAATTAGAAATAGTAAAAAACAAAAAAGCAAAAAAAGTGATACCACAAAAATGATCCTTTATTAAGATTAGATTTCTATTCAGGTTTTTTGCCATTTTGCCCTTTATGAAAGTTAATCTCCAGTTTTGGTTTCTTCATGTATATCATATTTTTGCTAGTGAAACATTAGCTTATTTCTTCATCTCCATGTTCCTTCTCAAACTATCAAAAGTTAATGGTAACCATATAAGTATCCTAGTTTTTCTAATGATAATATTATAGGGAAGGAATATTTGAAATCTCTTTTAAATTCTTAGTTACTTACTACTTTTCTTAACTTTATCTGTTCTTTTGGGGTAAGTAACTCTTAATCTGGTTATAAAATCCTTGATAACCTCTTTCCAATATAGTTTGCAGAAATATATCAACTAACTAACTTGAATTGTAACATTAATATTTTTTATTTTGGGTCAGACACATGCTTTACGTTACTAGATTTGTTGAACCAAATTCAGATTTTTAAAAATTGTTCTGTTGTTTACAGCTTTCCAATAAAAGCAACAATGGATAAAGAATGTGCTGCTATCAGGGCAGGAGTTGTGAGTCCAGTATCGTGTTATGATGAATACAACTGGATTTGTGAGAAGACCTATAGTTAATTGATTGAAAGAAACCTTTGCAGGACTGCCTAGGAGTGAAGACTGAGTAAACAGCAAATCTTATTGATTAATAAAATTGTTATATCCTTTTGTGACCTCACTTCTTCATTTACTACTACTATATTTGCTACCGAATCAAAATCATCACGGCATTTTATACTGTAAGGGGAGAATGGAAATAGTTCCCAAGCTGCAAAGATTTTGCATCAAGGCCTTTTTGCCTATATAGAAATCTTTGTACAATTGTGTGAATCAGTTGTGGAAAGGGAACTTCATGAGGACAGTGGTGACACCCAAGCAGGAAAAGGCCAAATGGAACATCAGGCCAGCCATAAAACAAACTTGCATAGGAAAAGAGATTTAATAAAAGGTATTGAAAGAAGCCCCCTAGACAAAAGCCAAGTAATTAAGAAAGCTAGGGAAACAAGAAAAAGAAATCCCTTACAAACAAAAGGTCATGCCAAATCAGCAAAACAAATAGACAAAAGACACAAAATAAATTCCATAGCAGACAGGAGATTGCCACCAAACAAATATAAGAAAACATTAGGAAGACAACCCCTGACAGGATTTAAAACATTAAGAAATACAAACATAAGCACTCACACACAAAAGGAGAAAAGGTATAAAAATCAGGGGTTTATTATACAAAGATGGCTAGCCCCAGGAACGCAGACTTCTTGCTATCTCTTGCCTTCCTGAAAAATAAAAGGAACCCGCTTCCAAGCAGTTGTCTCTGTCTGTGTCCTTGCACTGGAGCCCTCCCAGCAGGAAAATCGAATCCTCAAAAGAAAGGCATTTTCCAGCCTTTCAACAATTGGCGACCATGAAGGTTTTCCAGCCAACCCTGCCACCGGACCGGGCCCACAGATCCAAACCCAGCCGGCATGGACCTTCTTTGTCCAGGGAAAACATCCACGGACCCAGCCCGGAAGGCATAAGGGTAGTAAAGGGAGTCCTTGGGCTTTTCTGCTCAACAGCTGCTTGAAAGCAGGTGAGTACCGCTTCAAATTTATAATCTTACTAGGGAGGGGAGTGGAAGCGTGAGTGTACCAGGTGTGTGATTGTGGGTTTTCTCTGCTGAAACAGTGGGACCTCACCTCCTCTGTGATTGCCAGCCACACCCCAGCCAGCTGCTAGCTCCAACAAGCCGTGACCGGCTGGATTTGGGAACGCAAGGGGTAATCACAGAGTGTGAGTCCTTCTGAAGGACGTAAGAAAAACCGAGTGGGCTGAGAAAGGAACTGTTGTTGGGAAATAAATAGAAAGCAGAATAAATAGTCCCAGTGCATCCCGCAAGTAAAGCCCTATGCATTTAGAAGGGGCCCGTACCGGCTGCTGGCAAACAAAATTGGAAATAGTTTGCCTTACAAAGCAGAGCAGGTCCTTCCAGATCCCCACCTTTAAGGGAGATCTGAAAACTGATGGCGGAGTGTAGGAAGGGGCCTGTACCGGGCTGCTAGGGGGCAGACGGTCCTCCAAGATCCCCGTTTTTTAGGGGGGGTCTTAAAACTGACGGTGGAGTTTCCCTACGAGAAAGGGGCCCGTACTCCGTGTGTAGGGAAACCGGAGTCCTTTCCAGACCTTTTTTGTCTGAAAACTGACGGCGGGAGCCCGGCTAAACCAAAGTAATCCCCACATCAGGTAGGGAATATGGGAAGTTGTAGCTCGAGGGCAATGGAAGAGACCCCCTTGGATAAATTACTTGAGGCTTGGGACGAAAGGCAAGTGCCTGTCCTAACTGGAATGAATAAAAAGGAAGAGAAAAGAATTTCCAAAAGTGGGCTTTATTGCGAGATGACACGGGTAGACAAATTTGGCCTGATAGCGGTATTTTAGATTATAAAACCCTGAAAGCACTTAGAACATGCATTAAGCCCAGCCAAATACCCTATTGGTACTGCTGGGCTGAAATTGTTAGGACCAAAGACCTGACAGAAAAAAAAAATAAGAAAAAGCCTGAAACCCATTTCAGGGAAGGGAATACTGAGGCACGGATTATGGCTCCCCTTTTAAGCAAGCCAGTGCCAGGCAGAAATAGGGGACAACTAGAATATGTTTTTACCCACACTCCCTTCTCTGCCTCTGACCTAGTCATCTGGAAAAAGGATACCCCAGCTTTCAGGGCTGATCCTCAAACAGTTATTAAAACCCTGAAATCTATCATAGACAGCCATAATCCATCCTGGGGTGACATGACTCAGCTGTTACAAGTCTTTCTAACGAAAGACAAACTATTAAAACTGTTTGAAAACAAAAACAAAAACAGACCAAATAGCCAAACCACCAACTATCCCTGGTCAGGCAGCCCCAGCCTGCATCGCATGGCCAGTACATCGCCCTGACTGGGACTATAATGATACCAATCAATGGGACAAATACACTAGAGCAAAAGATAATTTACTAGAAACTCTAGAGGAAATAAGAAAAAAAAACTTTTAAACTAGTCTGAATTTCAAAAAAACAACACAAAGGGAAAAGGAAAACCCTGATGCCTTTTGGGTCCACTTGTCAGAAGCAGCTACTGCATATGCCCACCTAGACCTTAGCTGGCTGAAGGACCAAAGGATTTTAACTTCAGCCTTCATGGATCAGTCCACCTTAGATATTAAAGAACATTTCCACCGCTTCATCTCTAACTGGCCAACCTTAGACAGCAGAGTTGCGCAGGATTGCTAACGTTGTCTATGATCAAAGAGACAAATTGAAAGAGGAAGAGAAAGATAGAAAGATACGAATAGAAAGACAGGAAGACTTTAAAATGTTTGCTGTAATGAAGCATGATGCCAGACAAATGCCAGGTAAAACCCCCTATAATTCAAAGAAATGCTGGCATTGCGATAAAGCAGGATGGTCGCAAGGCAAATGTCAGCATTGTTATAGGTGCAGACAGGAAGGTCATTTCAGCAGGCAATGTAGGCAACACCCCCCCTGCAACCGGTATCACCCACCACCTAGGAACATGAGGCCAGCCAATAATCCAGCCTGAGCAACAAAGCAACAAAGTTTCAGTCACCAGGCACCACCCAGCGCTCCCTTTCCTCCAATAAATAATAACAATAGACATCAATGGGAGCAAAGGAGAGAACAAGATTTACCCCCTTCTTGACTAGAACATGACAATGAAAGCACTGAATTCATGGCTACCTTTAACGGGCTGGCTATCCCCCTAGAAAATGGCCCAGAAGGGGAACCCATTGTCACCATTCTTATAGGAGGAAAGAAATACAATTGCTTAGTTGATACTGGAGCCACCTCCTCATTACTGAACCACCATATAAAACTTCAGTGGCTGAAGGGGCTCAGAATAGCATAATGGGAGTGGGGGGGGGGGGAGAAATAATCCCTGTAAAATTTACCCACAACGTACCAGTAGAACTAGGACCTTTCACAGTAGACCATGCATTTATTATTTTCCCCCACTCCCCACTGTCTCTACTAGGAACAGATCTCCTATGTAAAATGGGAGCTACCATAATATGTGGCAAACAGGGGCTGCAATTGGAAATCCCAGGAAAAGGCACACACAAGACAATCACGCTAATAACCAGCAACACAGGGCTTCATGAAGATTTAAAAAGCCTGCCATCCTCCTTATGGGGCTGGGATGCATCAGAAGTGGGACTACTTAAAGGAGCCATTGAGAGAGCAAACAAAGAAGTGAAGACCCTACTGGGCAAACTCTGTCAGGAGACACACCTCTCCTGGCCACAAGTGCTCCCAATTGCCCTCTTTTATTTCAGAACCAGACCAAGACATTTCCCCCCCTTTGAGATCCTTTTTGGTCACACACCCCACCCATACCCTACTAGGATCCTGATTCTCAGCCTAGATCCTCATTCTCTTTGCTTAGATAGGGGGGGATAGGGGTCTCTCTTCTTATCTTACAGCCCTGCAAAAGAGACTACAGACCCTCTGGACCCAGAGTGCACTGACACAGACCTTACCCCTGGAAGAAGCCCCGCATCCATATGAGCCAGGAGATTGGGTGTGGATCAAGTTCTTTACCAGAACCTCCCCTCTACAACCCAGGTGGAAAGGACTCTACCAAGTTTTACTGACTACACAAACCGCCATAAAGGTTTGCAGAATGAGACTCTTGGCTACATTGGACACATGCAAAGCCAGCAGTCATAGACCATAGCCAAACTCCACCACAATCAATCCCACCCATCAAACTCAAGAAAGATCGGGACACAGATCAATGGACGCTTGCAGCATTCTTCAACACTGTTGAACCACACCACTGTGAGGAACCAAGTGCAAATGTTGCATTACACAAAACTGGACTCCCAGGTGCTTAGTTATAAACTATTTTTTTTAATTTTTTGTCTCACCTCCATTTTTTCCTTTTTTAAAACCTTCTTTCATTGTATTTTTTTTAACAAAAAGGACTTTAACCATACTTTACATTTTTTTTTCATTGCTATTAAAAAAAAAAAAGAGGAGGTGGGGGAGGAAGGGAAGAAAAGGAATCTAGCAATGGGGAAAATGAAATGCAATATATACTATGTATTATTATCTGTAACAATTGTAACATTTGTAACACAAACAACTGCGTTCCTGGAACCAAAGCTTATCCCAGAGAAAGGAAAACATATGGGAATGTTTAGCAAGAGAAATACTCAACACCACTAACGTTCGCTTAGCAGGTGGGAAATCATAATGTCACTGGGTGCAGCTCACCTAGGGTCACAGAATGCACCAGTCTTAGCAACACAGAACTAAAATGCAACTATACAGAGACCATATCATTTTCATATAGTTACCTGAAGCTCCCACCAGGATAGTTTTTCCTTTGTGGCTTAAAAGCCTACTCATACCTTCCTGCAAATGCCTTGCACCTTGGGAAGGTTAACCATGCTTATGCCATCCTTACAGAGACGACACAGGAGAGCCTTCCAAACCCTAGACTCAGACTGTGATTCCAAAGTCTCCCTTCTCACAAAAACAGAATACATCTCATTGGCAATATCCTTGGTAGGGGTACCTGGATTGGCAGTGCGAAATTCTAAAAATTGGAATAGACTAGCATGTACCCTGGCAAAAAAAAAAAGCTTGAATTCGACCTCCCATGCCCTGGATGCCCTTAACAGAGAACTGAGGGAGGTCAGAGAAGCCACCTTGGAGAATTAGGCAGCAATAGACTTCCTTCTCTTGAAGCATACCTATGGCTGCGAAAAATTCCAAGGGATGTGTTGCCTCAATCTGGACGAAACCTCAGAACTCGTAGGGAGGGACATCCACCACCTGAAAGAGCTATCTCAGAATATTGGTCAGGAGCAATCATTCCTGGACTTTTCATAGCTCTTCTCATGGATGCCAGATTTCCATTGGCTCAAAATCCTTATAACAACCACAATCACCATTTGTGTCTTCGGAGCCCTCACATGTTGCCTCTGTCGATGCATACCACCCTGCCTTAGCTGCCTAAAGGCCTGTATTCCCTCTCAGAAGAGAAAATTAAAGGGGAGACAGGCAGCTATGATAATGATCCAAATTGATCACAAATACTAAGTATACCCAGACACCACCCTCTTAAAAAAAAAATGAAGGATTGTGGAAAGGGAACTTCATGAGGACAGTGGTGACACCCAAGCAGGAAAAGGCCAAAGGGAACATCAGGCCAGCCATAAAACAAACTTGCATAGGAAAAGAGATTTAATAAAAGGTATTGAAAGAAGCCCCCTAGACAAAAGCCAAGTAATTAAGAAAGCTAGGGAAACAAGAAAAAGAAATCCCTTACAAACAAAAGGTCATGCCAAATCAGCAAAACAAATAGACAAAAGACACAAAATAAATTCCATAGCAGACAGGAGATTGCCACCAAACAAATATAAGAAAACATTAGGAAGACAACCCCTGACAGGATTTAAAACATTAAGAAATACAAACATAAGCACTCACACACAAAAGGAGAAAAGGTATAAAAATCAGGGGTTTATTATACAAAGATGGCTAGCCCCAGGAACGCAGACTTCTTGCTATCTCTTGCCTTCCTGAAAAATAAAAGGAACCCGCTTCCAAGCAGTTGTCTCTGTCTGTGTCCTTGCACTGGAGCCCTCCCAGCAGGAAAATCGAATCCTCAAAAGAAAGGCATTTTCCAGCCTTTCAACACAGTGGTGGGATTCAATTTTTTTTTACTACCGGTTCTGTGGGCGTGGCTTGGTGAGCGTAGCAGGGGAAGGATAATGCAAAAGATCCATTCAGAAGTGGTATTTGCTGGTTCTCCAAACTATTCAAAATTACTGCTTCCGGTTCTCCAGAACTGGTCAGAACCTGCTGAATACCACCTCTGCTGTGAATAGAAAATTATGAAGAAGTGAGATATTAATCAGTAGGAATCTAGAAGGTAATCTGAAAAAAGATACAAGACTCATATATGGCTATGTTCTCCCTCTTTCTTTCCCAATAGCAGAATGAGATCTTGAGGGACCAAATCCAGCTCATGTTAACATATTTGCTTAATTGTCCCTTTTGGTGGCTGTTTCAGGATCCTTTAAAGAGCAAGTTCTTTTTCCTGTTCTTGAAAATAGTACAAGGTGGCTGTGAACTGTCACAGGACCCCTATGTCATACCAAACTGTGACTTCTTTAATTATGGTTTCCTGAGTCAAAAGCCAGGGTTTACAAAATTGTATCGTGTTTAGCCAAACACATGAATCAAAATGTTTTGTCCTAAGAGGAAGGAAATTGTGTTCTTGGTAAATGGATACTGTCGTTTCATTGCCACATCAAATTCAGGAACTAATTCTGCTGTGAAGTCACTCATTATCGTTTCAGAGTAGTAAACAGTTCTCAACTAGTTGTAAAAAATGTAATTTCCTCTAAATGTTAGTTTTGAGGACATGGAAGAGGTTATGATAATTAATTTATAAATGCACATACAGGAAACAATGTGGGGATATCTACTTTAGGCAATCCAGTAGCTATCTGCATCTACTCTCAAAGACAGCTGCTGCACTTGAAGAAAACATCAACAAATCTTCAGTAGTCCAAACTATCCATTATAACTTTACTCAAAGGCATTAGAAATTTAATATTTCTTTGTTAATCCTGATTACCTATATAACAGATCCTCATACTAGTCTGTTGGGAAAGCTCATTCCTATTACTATTAAAGGCCATTGTGAAATATCACATCAAGTGGAACTTTACTTGGGCTTGCTAAATAATATGCATGCCATTCCCATGATGCAATATATAGTTCATTTTTATACTGTGATTAAGGCATCTCTGTTAGTTGCATCCCATATATGGTTTTCTCTGATAAAGAGATCTGTTTTGCATCATCCAACCCAAACACCTCAGTTGTTTTTCTTGTCTTACAAAGAAATTCTTTCTGTTAGGACGGACCAACAAATTTGTGTCCCCCCCAAATCTTCTTCCATTTGTGAATTCTCTATTTTATTTCTGTCCTTTGGAAGGGAAGTCACCAGGTTAATAATGTAGCTAAATCAATCAATGAGAATTTCCATACAGGATCTTTCCTGCAATTCAGAAGCTGCTGCTGCAGGCCTCCCCAGTCTTGTGATAGTATGTGGAGTGGAAACAATGTCAATTTTCTTTATGCTCTTGATGGCAACTACCACTGGATCAATGGACTAAATGAGTTAACAAACTGAATCAGCCAAGTGTTTCTCCCAGTGATTAAATTCACCTTGTCATACCTTTGTTAGTGGAAATAAATGATAGGGATAGATAAAGGCTCTTTTCCACAGGTCCAATACAAGGAGACCAAAATAGTTCATCTAATATGCATCAGCATATTCTAGGAGGGGGAAGTTAATTTTTAAAAGACCAAATAGGAAACAAATTATTTTTGTATATATAAAACATGTAAAGTATAATCATAAAAGGCAAAGCATATATGAGAAATGGACCCATTGTTTTATGCAAGTAACTATCCTGCTTACTTCTGCTGTGAGGCAAAAAAACCTCCATAGTTTATTTTTATCTGTTGGCCTGGTGTGGAGAGCCCTAATTTTGTATTGATTTATGTGAACCAGCACCCAACTGGTTGACATAAAGCAACCCAACATACACAACTCAGAATGTTCACAGACCATACAAATACATCACCTTTAAAATGTTAAATTGTCTTCTACAGAAGACAGGAGGATGCTTTTACACGAAAAGAGCTTGAAATGAATATATGTACATATTTTGCTCTAAGTATAGCAGAGTAAAGCACAATAGTTCAGTTTTCCAATGTCTGATGGTCATTGGCATTTATTTTTCTGATTTGAAATGACAACCACAGTTCCTCTGGAAAACCTTTATTTTTAAAGCAGCAATATAATACAGGTTGATATATTCATTCAAGGACGAATTAGGTGTAAAGGTAGAATTCCATGTAACTTGAAATAAGTTGGAAAGGAGGACTTACTCCAAAATTTTTAATTGCATTATGATAGATTCTTATCAGGGCCAGAGTTTATGAACTGATGATAGAAATCCGATTCTGTCTTGCTGTGAATTTCCACTGCCCAAAGAGTTTTTATACCGTCTCCTCACAAACGAAGCGGTTTAATTCAGAGCAAGATCTCGAGATGGTGGAATTTAATCCAATTGTAGAACAGTCGTTTGTTTTATCTTGAATATTAAATCTATGTAGGGAAATTGAAAAAAGTCAGAACTTTATTTACAGGAAATGGAGCAGAGCAGTAATCATGCAGAATGTCAGCTGTAGAACAGAAACTTCATTTTTGTATGGGAGCTGCAGAATAAGAATGAAATAAATATACATGGAAATGAACAACTGGCAAGATTTCATAGAAATTCTTTTATCACAGAAGTTTGAAACGTAAGGTAATAAAAAGATACACACAACCCATCAAGATAACTAGGTTTTGTGAATATGCTTGGTGGCCTGACTCATATTAGAGGTGGAGGATATGTTTTTCAGCTCACACAATTCAGTCATGCAACCCATCAGGAATGATGTGACCAGTTTTATCCTTATTAGGACTTTTCAGATAGCCAGAGGTTATTAGAGAGAGCTCAAACCTCTTCTGGGAATTGCACTCATAGATGTTTGCACTTATATATACTGGACATTAGTAGTTGCAAGAAGATTTATTTTATTTTATTTTTTATTTATTTTATTTGTCAATCACTTACAAGATAATAGGTATAAGTATAAACATAGTTATGAATACATGGAATGGATACATATAAGAAAAATAAAAAAGAATCAATAGGACAGGGACGCTAGGCACGTTGGTGCGCTTATGCACACCCTCTACAGACCTCTTAGGAAAGGGGTGAGGTCAATACCGTAGTAGATAGTCTAAGGTTAAAATTTTGGGGGTTTGGGGAAGAAACCACAGAGTCAGGTAGAATATTCCAGACATTGACCATTCTGTTGCTGAAGTCGTATTTCCTGCAATCAAGTTACCCGAAACACCATCAGAATAGTGTATACATTTCACCTTCTAATGATGGGTGAATTAATGCCTGAATATTTGCCATATGTCATGTTAAATCTAAGTAACCCGCACTCTTTTTATTTTTAGCTTAGTATGTTTTTTTTTGTGGGTTTCTTCTCCATTTAGGTTGTTTTTCCATTAGACCAGCACACCCCATGGAATGATTATTACACTTTCTTATACCCGAACATCTATCAATTCAAGGATTGACTCATCCACAGGTGGGCTTATCTGTAAGTATATACAATAATATTTTTGTTTTCTTAATATTATTTTTTATACAACAATCCAGAATAGATCAATATTATTAGCCCTAGGCAGCAAGAGCTGACTTCCCCTCAATTCTTTGTTAGGAGCAGACAACAGGAACCTTACTTCTTTAAAGAAAATGCCAAAAGCTGCAGTGGACACAGTAATTGGTGTAACCACAAACAAGATCAGAGTCTGGAGTTCTAAAAATTTTACATGTTTTTCTTGAAGGCCCATCAAGGAATACATCCATGCTTGCTTTCAGATTCGGTCAGCTGTCCAAACATGGCCTATTCCTATGCTGTGTAAACAATAATAATCAGAAGTTTAATAAAACTTACAGGCCAGGGTCAAACTTTGTGTTATCAATCCACTTCCACTGTCCATTGGAATTTCTCAGGCCAATGAAGTAATCTGCAATTTGTGTTTTGCTATTCAGGAATGCCTGGATAGGATACACAGGAACAAAATGTGATGAAATACAGTGACACCAAATTCTGTTATGAACTTGTGTAAACCTACATTATTTGTATAAGTGGCATATAAATTGCATCAACATAAACCACGGATCAATAAAAATGATGCATTATTTGATAGTCCTTATGCATTACAGATAGTCCTCGATCTACAACATTAATCGAGCCCCCAATTATGATTGTAAGTTGTGATGGTCAGCAAGTGGGTTATCACATGATTTTGCCTGGTTTTGTGATCTTCTTTACAGTTGTTATTAAGATAATATGGCAATTATAAAGCAAACAACATGATTGCTAAGTGAACTAAAATGATTGCCAGTTGTTAAGCAAATCCACCTCTGGCTATGGGACATTTTTTGACATAAACTAGAAGAAAATGCTGGTTTCTGGCAAAAACATTGTAAATCACAGTCACGTGACTGTGGGATGCTGTAAACAGTCATAAATGTGGGCTGGCTGTTGAATGAACAAAATGCAGTTATGTGACTGGGAGGCGGGGAGAAGCTTTGGAACTGGGTTATCAGTACCTTTTTCAGTATCAAGTTTATCTCCATCTATATAAAAACTTCTGTTTCAAATAAATACAAGGCATTCCTTGTAGGTTTCAATATAATTTCAATTCTAAGCTCCCTGGAATTGGGCCAATCAAATGCATATTCTTCAAGGAAAGAAAATTAAAAGAGAATTAAAAGCCTTTTAATTTCAAGATCTCTCCCATATACACAATATTTGTGAAAGTCATTTCATCTCAGTAGCTGAAGAAAATGGGCTTCCAAATTTGTCCTGTTCTACTTTTAGAATGTTTTAACACTGGTTATACCACTACTTTTCCTCAACCCAAGGAGGAAAATAGTAATTAAAAAAAAAAAACCTCACCAACACTTCAAAAAGATTTTGCTTGTTACTTTGTTATTTTTCAGAGGTGAAAATACCCTCTCACCTGAGGGAATAGTTGCCATGGTCTCTAATATTTAGAATAACTTTTTAAACTAATTTCATAATATCTGGGGTAGCTATGCAGTAGCTTAATATCTGGAATGTTACTGGTTCTAAATCTACCCCAAATATTTATGTGTGTTTTTAAATTACTAATTTTCTTTTCCTGAACTACTTACTTTTCACAGGGCTTTCTTCTTTAAAATAGGCCCAGTGGTCCATCATTTCATTATTTTTCTGGTCACCTGAGGTAATATTTCCAGGTGACTGGAAAAATGATGAAACATTTTTTAAATTTAAAAAGTGAAAAAAAAGGTATAGGTAGTTCTCGACTTACAATAGTTCATTTCGTGATGCTTTAAAGTTACATCCCTAAAGAAAGTGATTTATGACCATTTTTCACACTTAAGACCATTGCAGCATCTCCATGGTCACATGATCAAAATTCAGCTTGGCAACTGACTCATATTTATGATGGTTGCAGTATCCTGAAGTCATGTGATCCCCTTTTGCGACCTTCTGACAAGCAAAGCCAATGGGGAAGCCAGATTCACTTACCAACCGGGTTACTAACTTACCAACTGCAGTGATTCACTTAACAACTAGGGCAAGAAAAGTCATAAAATGGGCAAAACTCACTTAAACAAATGTTTCACTTAGCAACAGAATTTTGGGCTCAATTTATGGTCGTAAGCTGAGGGCTACCTATACTTCAGAGAAAAAAATAATATTTTTAAAAAATGCTTCAGACCTGAATTGAATACTTTGCTAGCTGTTGCCAAAGTAGTTCTGTCTGGCTAAATTTTCTTAAACTGAACTAGAGTCAAATAGGCGTGAGCAACAGGACAGCTGCAACTATGCCCTAATTTCCATTTAAAGGTAAATTGTGTACCCAGGGAGGGGAGCAGTTAGACATTATGGAAATATAATGAGTTTTCAATGTTCGTCCCAAAATACCATTTTTTTTCTTTAATATCCACTCTTATCTACTCACCAGTTCTGCTTTGTTACTGATAATGGCAAGATGAGAATTTAACCGGGCACATTCTTTTTGGCTCTCAACCCATGTTTTTTGCAGCGTAGAAAAATAATAGCACTTTCCTTCATACAGAGTCCACCTTAACGAGCAGCCTAGAGAAAATGAGGATACGGCTTCAGTGCACACCAGGTAGGAGAGTTCACATTGCAAACTGACTGGTGGCATTCACATTGCAAACTCACTGGTTTTTCCTGGTGAGGTGATTTTGGGGACGTCTGAGAAGATCTGTGAAACTGAATACAAATGACTCTTAAAATAACCAGGCATTTAAAAAGTTATCAAGGTCATTCACAAAAAATGTTCACTAAATTCAAGCCCATCTACTCCCTCCCGGGTGCATTATCTTTCTCACGTAGAAAGTGACTCTTTGCAGTTGAGAATTTCCTTTCATGATCCATAAAAACTTTTCATGCTAGTTAAAACACTGATGGAAATGATGTTCTAATAGATCATGGGTGTCAAGCTTGTGGCCTTTTGGGCTAGATGCATCATGCACTGGCCATGCCCATGCCTGGTTTAGTGAAGGGGGAAAAAGTTGTGATACATCATGTGATAACGCTGTGACAACACAAGTTTGACACTCCTGTAATAGAGTATTGAAGTTTGAATATGATCTGTCTCTCTCTCTTTCTCGGTCTTGGTCTCTCTTGTGTAAGAGAGAGAGAGAGAGAGAGAGAGGAAGGGAGGGAAGGAGGGAGGGAGGTAGAGTTAAAATAGCTTCTGAAAGGGATTAATGTTTATCCCTGGAGTTGCATTTCTACCTGCTTGATTAGGGAGGTCTATTTTTGTTTTTACTCTTACAAGCCCAGGAAAAGGAATAACAATAATAACAATGGCAATGTATTTTGCATAAGGAATTTTGGTTAGTGCTACATTGGTCAAAAGAACTGCTATGGTTGAAAATGGACACATCACAAGAATGGCATGACATGCAAAGGAAGCATTATTAACCATTATTTTCCAAAATTAGAAGATTGATAATAAAAAGCAATATAATACATACTATATACAAAGAACAGAGAACTGCCTATTAGCTTAATAGTCAAAGTTGGCACTATTGTACCCATGAGTTTCCAATTCATATTAGTCTGTATTTTAGATGCAAAACACCAAGATATTTTCCTTTTGCATTCAGATTGAAATCTTCAGTTATGAGTCAGGCTTTGCTTGAATCTGAAATATAAAGTGAGCCATGTCAGATTAAATGAGGTATAGACTAGTACTTGTTACTACAAGGTCAGACAAATATTAGTAAGTTAGTAAATAGAAATTGAGATGTTTGCTTAGTAAACTGATAATGACTGTATGGAGAATATGGATGTTAAAATTTCTGAAGTTCCTTTTCCACTTATTTTATTTCAGGTTTATTGTTTCTCTTGTTGGAAGAATTATCCTTCTGGGTTCAGTTCCAAGTGGGGAAAAAGACACTGGAAACATGGAGGCTGTTTGGAAGGTTTAATGGTGGACAGGACTACATGGAGCTCCAGAGTGAAAAGGAAGAATGACCACATGCTTCAAGGTGAAGGAAGACATCAAGAAGGGGTGACATGCTGAGAGTGCCTGGGTTTTATAACCTTTGCTGGGGTTTGAATTGAAGCTTGTATTCTGACTGGTTGTCAGACTCCCATGGAGCCATGCAAGGGCAACTCTGTAGGCTCTCCTGAGTTCCAGGTTTGGTTGAGTCTTGCTGGATGGTGATGCACTGAAAAGGGCTTTGGGCAATTGCTATAGCTTTACCTGGAGATCTTTGTTATATAAAGTATTCTGGCCCAGGCCTTAATGGCCCACCCATTAACAAAGGCGGGGATGAGGTGTTTCTGCTCTTGAGTTTCTACTCTTTTTAGGGGGAATATTCTGCCTTTTTAATACTTCCTAGGATGTTTTTAGGAGAGGCTTGTGTGCTAACTTCCTACACTCTATACAGTTGATGAACAGAAATTTACAAGACTTAGGGCTCTTCCTCACAACAATAACATGCATTGCCCCAGGCTTTGACTCAGCAAAACAGTACACCTGTTTGAATTGTATTGCCACCATAGCCCTATTCTGCCTCACGGTAACAAAGTCAGCAATGGGGTAGGGAGGGATAAGTGTAGGCAAATCCCTGGGAAGGAGGCTTTGAGTCACCTTCCAGTTTGCCCAAGGAGCCTGATTTCTGAAATATAGCAGTGTGCTTGATCCCAAGGCTACAGATGTAGTTGCAGGCATGGGTGGCAGATGGGGGCCAAGGAACTTTATTTTTCATTTATCCTTTATTGTATATTTACTCAGGCAAACAAAGGAATCTGCCAGATGTTCAACAATGAAAAAAAAACCCTATAGCTCTGCAGCAACAGATCCTCTTTCTTTCATTTTTCTTCAAAATGAGATTGTTTGCTGCCTCCCTCCCTCCCCTGTAGCTTGCTTTTCTTCCATTATGGGTATTTGTGTTAGATGTGGGTATGGGGGAAAGTGAACTTCTTCTTGCCTCAACCAACTGGCCTTAGACCGGCCCAGCATGGAGAAAGACAGGCTTCTTGGCAAGCAGCTCCAACCAAAATTGTAATATTGGCGATGCCATTATCCTGACCCGGACACGTTCCTCTGCCAAGGTTCAAGATGTGCTGCCACTTGGGAAGGCCATGGCTAGTAAGCAATGTCCTTTCAAGCTCTTGTTCTTGGAAGGTCAGTGCACATTTTTCTTCCTGCCATCACTTCTCTGGATTCACCTTTCAAGCCAAGGAAGCTACACTTGCCAGACGTAGGTTTTAGTATTATTATTATTATTATTGCTCATCACTGCAAAGCCTAGGCAGACTAGGCAGAGGGCAGAGGGTTATAATGCAGAAAAGAGGAATTCTTTGAGAGAATCCCACAGGTAGGTCTCCTGCTCAAGCAGGGGGTTGGACTAGAAGACCTCCAAGTTCCCGGCCCACTCGGTTATTCTGTTATCTGTTTCTGCCTATAGATCCCCAGTCCCACGACTGCCTCTTTCATCTCAAAATCCCTCTGGGCAGTTCCTCCTCCTCCTCCCCCACCAACCTTTGGTCTCATTTCATTGTTTCCTTCTCCAACGATGTAGTTATGTGTTAAGCAATAACACCCCCCACCGCCGTTCTTCATGTCTTGCTCAACTGAGGCTGGTTGTTACAGGAAGCTCACTTCCTCTCTTCCTACCTTAGCCAGATCTGCTGAGCAATGGAACTGTGGTTTTTTTTTTTTTTTGGATATACCTACGTCCAACCACAGAGCAGAAGGTACAGGAAAGCGGGGGGAGAAAATGACGAAACTGAAGTGGGGAGAGAAGACAGACTGAGGTGGGGTTTGCCAATGGACCAAAGTCAATGATAGTGTCTTCTTTTGTCCAAAGACCAACTGCCCCAGCAAAACAAGTCAAAGCAAACCAAATCCATGCGCATACTTATACATGTGTCTAGTCTCTCTGGCAGCCCGGGCTCAAACTCCAGGCAATTGAAGGGAAAGGGGCATATCCATGGCAACCTCAAATTACTATAACCATGTTGCTTGTATCTTTACAATTTATATTGTTTTATTTGTTTCCTGGTATGATTTGATTGCTTATTAGTAACCCATGACTACCACTAAATGTTGTATTTTATGATTCTTGATGAATATATTTTTTCCTTTATGTACACTGAGAGCATATGCACCAAAGACAAATTCCTTGTGTGCCCAATCACACTTGGCCAATAAAGGATTCTATTCTATTCTATTCTATTCTATTCTATTCTATTCTATTCTATTCTATTCTATTCCGAGGTGGTATTCAGCAGGTTCTGACCAGTTCTGGAGAACCAGTAGTGGAAATTTGGAGTAGTTTGGAGAACTGGCAAATACCACCTTTGACTGGCCCCGCCCCATCTATACTCCCGGGTTTCCAGCTGATCAGCTGGGTCTTCTTTTGTTGCCCTGCACAGGAGAACGGAGCTGGAAAGCAGGTTAGCGGTGTGGGGAGGGAATGGGGATATTGCAGTAACCTTCCCCCAGGAGTGGGGTGGGAATGGAGATTTTACAGTAAAAAAAATTGAATCCCATCACTGATTCCATTCCATTCCATTCCATTCTAAATGCCAGTAGAATTGATCACATCCCACTCCCTATTTATGTGTCAGCATCTCATCAAGCAAGCACAGTAGCTCAAGCCCATCATAAAAGCTCCAGTTTTATCAGGAAAAGAAGAGGGAAAACACAGCTTTAAAATTGTTAAATAGGAACTTAAACTGTCTCCACTGTGTGATAGCTTAAATTGGTATGTCATGAGGTGCTGTTCTTCAAAACCAGTTGTTATGGGGCATGTTTTTTTTTAAAAAAAGATTTAAGAATCTATAAGAGTCAAGCAAAAGGAGCGTAATTAATGCCTTATATATCTGGTCCAGTGAAAGTCATTAGTTACAGCTATTTCAGGCATCAAGTGACCCTATGGGATCTACTTGCCACATTGTTAATAAAGAGGAACTAGTCCCAATTAGAAGGGCAGACAAGAAGGGAAAAGGAGACAATTCTAAATTAACACCACAAACATAAAGAGCTAAGTTTTGAAACCTTGCACTTGGATGGGCAAATTCATCCATTTTACTTCCTATTACATTCAAAGCCATCATGTCATGTGCTGCAACTTGTTAACAAGTTATGAATCTCCAGTCCAACCAAATTCTCCCTCATTCCATTCTGAATAGAAGATTTACATGTCCATGTCAAGTCAATTGAACATGAGTCCCAGAGAAGTTTCTGAAATCTGAGTCATGATTAATTGTTATAAACCGATCTGAAACAACCCAGAGAGGTTGTTAGAGAAAAAAGAAACCAAATAAGCTTACTTGAGAGCAAATGAGATACCGCTTCTGTTTTCCTCCAACGTAGAGTTCTTTCTCTTTGTGCCTAAGACTTCATTACACCATATCTCTCTTCTTAGCTCTTAAGGGAGTCTTATTTTCTTTCCTTCCTCATTTGCTTCACTTGGACCATGTTTCACTTCTCCATTTCTTAAATAAAGCTGTGGAAATTTTCTCAGCTGGTTAGACTATGCCTTTCTTAAGCTATGCGATTGCACTTTATCCTTTTAAAAGCTGTCATGTGCGGGTATCTACTTGCATATGACAGCAGTATTGAGAATATCATTGGAAGAGTGTGTTTTGTTCGCCTGCTCCCATTTTAACCTCACAACAACCCTGTGAGACTAGTTTGGGCTCAGAGCAGAAAAATGACCCAGGTGAACTTTAAGGATATTTGGAGATCCTGGTCAGCTTTTCTAACATCAGAGTTTAGCTTCGTTCTAAATGTTAGAAAGATGTTGATTAGCCCTTTAAGATACATGGCTGAAAACAGGGAGGAATTGCTCTGCCATCCTAAGAAAAGCTGCTGCTGTGTTAAAAGAGGTGCAGGCTTGGTCCTCCTATGTACTCCGAATCACCTTTTTGGAATCAAATCTGAGCACTGTACAACTCTAATGAATTCACCTTGAATGAATCCCTCAATCCTTAGAGATTAAAGGTGGCATGATTGTTCTTTTTTTCTTATTTTTCATGTTTTTTTCTATGAGCTACAGCAATTCTTCATTTCATTTCAATTATAATTTTGCAAAACCACAACTATGCTCAGACAAATTACCATATGGGTAGAAGATCTCTACCTATTTAAAGGTTACATTTTTAATCAGTTTACTACTGTTAAATATTGATTTAGTACTTGTAGATCTGGATCAAATATATATCCAGGGGTGGGATTCAAACTTTTTAACAACCGGTTCTGTGGGCATGTCTTAGTTGGTGGCGTGGCTTGGTGGTCATGTGACTGGGTGGATGTGGCTTGGTGGTCATGTTATTGGCTGGGCGTGGCCAACACAATATCACTCACATTGAGGCACACATCTCTTCGCGTGGCCTCTCATGACTGTGGGGATGCTGCAACAGTCGTAAGTGTGAAAAATGGTCATAAGTCACTTTTTTCACTGCCATTGTAACTTTAAATGGTCACTCCACACAAGCAAGGTACCAGCAAAGGAGGGGAAAAAAAGAGAAGTTCCTGAGACAGGAAGTCTAGTCCTGCCAAGAATGTAATAAGGGTTAACGGAGAGGCAGTTTCTGTAAGCAACACCAGAATGTTTCCTTCCTGCCTTCCTTACAGGATTAGGCCAGTAATTTCTTCTAACAACCAGTTCTCTGAACTGCTTAGAATGTTAACAACCGGTTCTAGCGAATAGGTGTGAACTGGTAGAATCCCACCCCTGTATATATCCCCCCCAAAAGAGTAAGTTCTGGCCTGTGTGTGTGTGTGTGTGTGTGTGTGTTCATATTGGAAAGAAATTCAGAAGAATAAAATTGGAGATCATTAAGACAAGGGAGATTCTTCAAGGCTAAAATTCCAGCACAAGAAGACATTGACTAAGTGAGAAAGAATGTCTTGGACAAACCATGAATAGATTTGTCTTGGTAAAAATAGTCAGGAAAAAACAGTGGATGCAGTGAAAATATAGCATATTGATGTGCTAGCAAGGGAAGATGGTAATTCAGGAGGTCATTCAGCACCCCCACCCCCACCCCAATTTGGGTGGACTGACAGTTGTTTCAATAATAAAGCAATCGAAAAAACATTTATATTTATTAAACACCTGTATGTCTACATGTCCATATAGGTATAACTCAACCTTCAGGCATAAATTGAGGTAAGGGACACCAGAGGGACTGATAGCTTTAATGGTGAACTCACAACTTCAATAGGAAAGTATTTTTTCAGAGGAGCACAGGCCCAGCCTACCCTCTACTGATTCTGCCTAGTGAATTGGAAGGAAACTTGCAAGTACACTAAAGAAGACCGAAACATTTGCATCTATCAGATAAAATTTTATGTTTAATTGTCATAATCAGGCATCGGCCTTTTTTTTTAACAACAAAGAATCAGATGAACAGTTTCTTATTATATATACATCTATTCAAAAATATACTAGGAATATATTAAAATAATTTGTTGGACGATAAATTATTTTGTTGGTGAAATATGAAAGTAAACCTTCTTTTAATTACAACATTTCCAAAGTAATTATTATTAAAGATCTTAAAATCACTACTTGGGTTTTGGAAAGTTCCAGGGGTGGATGGGAAGCGGCTCCTTGCGATGAAGGTGATTCATCTCCGTTCCTGAAACAGAATAACAAAACAGAATAATCGAGTTCATAACCCCCTGCTTATGAACAAGTTCCCAGCGTCTGCCTGCTTGCCTGCTGTGTTAAATAGCCGGCTTCTGGTGCGGCCCATCAACAAGGGTGAGGCTGCCTCCTTGCAAGTAATCGGGATGACTTTCATTGCTCCTGCCTTTTCCCTGCCCAATCTGTTCTCAGATGAGGGGCAGAAGGCAGTTCCTCCTCAAAGTTGAACCTCTGCCGCTGAGTTCTTTGCCCACCTGAAGCCTCAGGGCTACCCTGCTGCAGCTGTTCTTCAGCCAAAGGACTCTCAGCCAGCTGCCTGGAGACATTGACCAACTCACCTCCTGAGGTGTCTGGGACTTTTTCCACCCTCCCACAAGTTGGCATCTGGAGAGGTGTCAGAGGAAGCATCTGGAAAAGGCTATTATTAGTACCACATGCCTTCTATAAAAGCTCAAACACTTTGCTCTTTCTGGAGTTGCTTGTAATTACCCTCTGCCCTTCCCAGGTAGCATATTGGGCAACTTCTGATCTGAGAGGGTCATTTACTGGCATCATAGCTTTTAGCCTTGTGAAACCTTTCATAGAGTTTTCTTAATAAGGATACTGGAGAGCTTTGCCACTTCCTTCTCCAGTGGGCCACCTTGTATCAGCACCTTCCATGCTGACCTGTCTGCCTTGGATGGCCCTGCCCGGCATACCATGAACCTCGCTCAGCCTCCCCTTTCTAAGACTAGCCAGTCAGCCTGCCCATCTTTTGCCCCTGCAAGCAAGCCCCTTATGGTCAGGAAACCATCTTGGAGGGAGGCTCCTACAGATTATTTTACAGTCCAACAATGGTGCCCCACCATGCCCAAGATTTAAGAAGAAGGCCATGGTACCTGTTGGGAAGCACAGGAATGTTTTCTTCGCCATTCTTCTACAGCATAGAAGCTTTGAACATCTTTTCCAGATGTTCTGTGAAGACAAATAAACATTAGCCAGTCAGAAGGGCTGGAAAGCATAATTTTTTTCTCCTTCTGCCAGTTTCTTGGCATCTGAGATGGCCCCACTTATTCTAAAAAATCTCCTGACAGCCATTATCACCGTGGCTATTCAAACTGACCACCTTGTTCCCTCGGCAACCAGGTAAACAATGGCCATATTCTAAACCTGCAAAAGGAGGGCATCTCACCTGAGACTAGGAATGGCCTGAGGCTGACTCTCTGGGTGGCCTTTGTCCACTGCCTTTCATGTGGGAAACTGTCTATTCATGAGCAATAGAGAACCACAATCATTGTGGCACAAAGCCCAGAGGGAATCACAGACTCCTAGGGTGGAAGGGACTTTTAGTCCCACTTCCTGCCCGAGAAAGGGCTCCTTAGGCAAATGATTGTCCAATATTTTCTTAAAAATCTCCACAATGGAGCACACACAATGCTGAGAAGCAAACTGTTCCACTGACTAATGGTTCTCACTGTCAGGAAATTCCTTCTTATTTCCATGGTTGGATCTCACTCTGATGAGCTTCCATCCTCCGCTTCATGTCCTTCCCTCAGCTGCTACGGAGAATCAACACCCTCTTCCCTGTGGCCTCCCTGCAAGTACTGGAAAACTGCTCTTATGTCTCCCCTCCTTCTTTTCTTCAAGGGGCCCTGGGACCCAAACTGCTTCTCAGCTGGGCCTTCTGGGCAATTTCATCCTCCTTTCCCCTTTGGGCCAGCACAGACTGGCATCTCTTGCTCACCGATTACTGGGTCCCAATCCTGTCTGCTTAGAGGAAAATACCTTTTCTTTTTGCTAATATACATTTTCAGATTTGTGTTTAAGGGGCCCTGAACTTCTTAAAGTATAAAATCTGATATTTCCAATAAAATAACTAGCCTCAGGAGAAAAAAAAACATTTCCCCCAGTTCTGCTGACACCTCATGAAATCCACAAACTTTGTTTGGCTATTATTAGCATCCAACACTTTCTGTGAAGTACAGCACAAGGGTAGATAACGTCTTCCAATGAAATGTATATATATTCATGCATTGCCATGGCCTGGGAGCATCGCGGGGAAGCAGAGCAGGTGCCACTTGAGCCTTGCTTGCCCAACTATTGCAGGAAAATCAAGCTGAGACTTGAGTCCATAACAAGCTGATATTTACTATGACTGTCCCAAGAAGCTTTGAATAGGAACAAAGTTGTCAATATTGTAAAATTCACCTTAAAAAACCCTGAAAGTAGAATATAAACAGGTTCCCCTCAATTTCTACCTAATCCTGCCTTCCTTGGCTCGAAAGATGTATTTATACAGGTAGTCGTTGAGATATAACGGTTTGTTTAGTGAGTGTTCAAAGTTACAATGGCACTGAAAAAAGTGACTTATGATTTTTCTTACACTTACAACCATTGCAGCATCCAAGTCACCATGAACCCAATTCAGGCAATTGGCAAATGGTCCGTATTTATGACGGTTGCTGTGTCCGGGGATCATGAGATCACCTTTTGCGACCTTCTGAGAAGCCAAGTCAATGGGGAGACCAGATTCACTTCACAACTGTGTTACTAATTTCACACAATCTCAGTGATTCACTTAGCAGCTTTTGTAAGAAAGGTCATAAAATAGAGCAAAACTCGCTTAGCAATAGAAAAGTTGGTCTCAATTGTGGTCATAAGTCGAGAGCTACCAGTATAACATTTAGTTTTCCTAGGGTGAAGACTCCAAGCTTTCCTCCCACCTGTCCTTCTACTCCCAGCTCTCAAATTTCTCACTTCTGTTCTGATCCCTCCAAGAATAAAAAGGAGGAGGAGGAGCCCAGGGTTACTATCCTTTTGATTGATGGCTCTAAGATCCAATCACCACTCAGTGAATTTGAAATGGCATCCTTCTTTCCCAATACAGGGCCTAAAAATGAGGCCTGCAATGAGAAAGGTCCATGGTCCATGCTGTTTGTTTCCCTGTAGTTGCCCCTCAGGCTGAGACAGCTACTGTTTTCAATTGTTTCCACTCTTTTTTAACACACTCACACAAAATTCCATTAAAACTATGAATAGGATTATGATAGCAATAAAATTCCAGGGCAAAACAAAGCAAGACAACAGAAGGAATGGTTACACTGGATATTTGCCACTCGGGAGCCAATGCTGAAATATCTGTGCCCATTTAAGTGTCTGTCTGTCTGTTTGTGTGTATTGAGTGTTTATTTATTTATTGTACGGTATATCATATGTGAACTAGCAATATATTAACACTTCATCTAGATTAATAAAACAAATATAAATGTTAGATATATGTTGAAATACGAATGCCTAGGCCCTCTAATCATTGAAACTCAGCATTGTTTATATTTAAAAAAATCAGATATTGTACATGCCCTCAGTTTACAGCTGGGCATGATATGATCTACAATTTGACATGGGACCCACAGTTTAAACACCTCTTTGCTGTTCTTGAACTCTAATGCCAATTCCCACCTAAATTGCCCTGGCACATAATTTTTCATCTGTTTAGTCCGTCCCCCGTTCCCCCCACCATTTTTCTGCTAAGTAATGGCAGGCCTTTACGGTTTGTTCAGCTGACTGACCAAGCTTTTACATTTACTGCTTAAAGTTAAGTCAGGATTGAGCTAGAGCAGTAAACTTGGGGAAACAATCAAATATTTCTCACTTCCAAACCACTGGTTATTAAAAAAATATTTCATTGTTCTCTGGCAATAGATTATAAGGAGTTGTAATTAAGACATAACATTGGACAAGATGAGCAGCTCTGAAACTTTTTTGCCTGCATTAACATGGAGAGGGGAAAGAAAAAAAACTTCAGGACTTAAAGCACTAACAATGTTCTACCCTATTTAATACATTCCAGATATGATAAAATTGCAGTTGTCCTACTCTTAGCTGCAGGTTGTATTTGACTATATACCATAATATAGTTGTAAGTCACTGTGGTAGTTAATTGGGTTGCTTAATGTAACACCAACTCATAACTTTTTTCTTGTAAAGTAAACCCTGCAATTAAATGAATGGTGCTGTCATTAAGCAAATCCGTTATATTGAATGGCCTTTTCTTGCCAGAAAATAGATGGAAAGATTGGAAATTGACCAAAAAAAAAATCATGATCACATGACTAGTAATATCAATATTTTGTTTCTATGAAACTAGACTATCAGTTCTTCATGGCTAAAAGTTTCCATGGACCTACAAAAGAACTTTTGTAGAAACCTAGAAACCAACCAGTGAGGGTTTTTTTTTCTGTCAGTGGATGAAAAAGTTAAGAAGTAGGGGAATGACAATTCATCTGTAAATCTATATATCATGGATGCAAAGGTCATCTCTAAGGAAGGGCAGTTGCAAAGATCACTTTGAAAAAATACCTCATAATTATTCCATTAAGCAGGTACCAATGTACTGTATCACACTGACATGATGGGTATGCAGGTATGCAATCCATGTCATGCCTGTCATATAATAAAGCAACACTTTCTAATGACAAGAGATAGAATCTGTGCATTTCCATCCCACCTAGATAATGGGGCTTCTTTTTCCCATCTGCTCCTGTTTTGAAATGCATGCTCCAATATCCTCCAACTTCCTTGTATTTAAATGTTTAAGTATTGCATATGTTGGAAGAGCAGAGTTTCTTTAACCCTGGTAGACATGGAAAGATGCTTTTAAGACACTGTTATGTTGGTGGCAGTCTGCATTGATCCTTTTGATGTTATTGGTCTCACTTTTTAGCACAGTTTCCTCTGTCAAGTGATAAAGAAGGACAGTTTTGATGAAAAGAGGAAATAGCAGTTTCTCCAGTGTGCTGTCCAGAGTTTCTTTCCCTCCATCTCATTCTATCTTTTGCAAACCATCTCGGTATAGAAGCCAGAGAATACTTGAAAACCGGCAATTCTAATACAGACATGAATCTACATATCTATTTCCATATATTCATCTATATATCTATCTATATCTATAGAGGGAGACAGAGAGGGAGAGAGTGTGTGTGTGCATTAGTAGTCTACCAATTGTATTGAAGCTGGATAACACACAATATAATTTTGCTAGGTTCTTAGTTTCTTCTCAATGCACTCTATTACAACAATAGCTTAGTTTAGCTAAGAAATTAGCTTAGGCGGGAAAGAACTATAGCCATTAGCACTTCATTTAATTGTCTGATTATACTGCAATATGAAAACATGACCTTTTAGAGTAGTGGGTGAAATCTGTGTACACTCACTGCATGTGCATGTGCATGTGCATATGCATATGCATATACACATACACAAACTCACATTTTTTTAAAAAAGAAACACATCCTGAAATGTCCCCTGGAGGGGTGGTGAAGAAAGTAGAGGTGCTTCATCGATCATGAGAAAACAGCAATTTCCTCGCTGATCTGAAGAAAGCTTTCCTGGCAGCAGGGACGATGGCCATTTTCTTGGTCTGTCACAAGCTGGGACAACTGGGACAGTAAGACTTTGTGCTGGGGCTGTTTGTGGACAGAGCAGTGAAACTGAGTGAGATAATTTCCACCTGTTACCTTAGAAGACTAACCTAAGTAAAAAGTTCCAAAAAATAATCTCCAAACCTTAAGAAAGCGGTGATTGGATTTATGGAGAAAGTTTAAAGATTAAAAATTAAAGAGGAAGATCAAAGATTAAAGACATAAAAGTAAAAGAAAAACCTAAAGGATGATTTAAAACATAGAAAGCCTGGAAAAGCTGAATAACATTGTGAAAAGTGATTATTGGGAGAAATTGCTTTTCTGAAATTTAATCTCTAACCCCTGGCTGGATGCAAATCAGCTATTTTCAATTTTCTACACTTTGTTGAACGCTGGATTTGGGAGCAGGGGAGCCATCTAATGGAAGAAGAAGATTACTCTTCTTGTGTAAAATCCAAAGGAAAGTAAAAAGAGAGAAAGTGAATGACATTTGGAAAGATACTTGACCTTAACTTTATATCAGTAGGCGATTTGGATGCTGGGAAATATCTACTGAGTTTTTTGAATCAAATTAAACATTAAAACTTTATTGGAAATGTACACTGAAAAGTGGAAGAAAGGAGAAGAACAGATAAACAAGACTTTAAAATCTGGACAATTGGGAAGGGGTACATTGGAAATTATAAAGACAGAAAAGTACAAATTTATAGCATTTAAAGATCAGAAATTTAGGGACTTGGAGGAATAATTTTAGCATTAATTTTTATTAACAATTGATTTTTTTTTTTAGTTTCTAGATATTGGGATAGAGATATATTAATTGGTTACAAAATAACCCAGCAAGAGATAACAAAGTTCTATGAAGAAATATTAGAAATGATGACAAAAAATTATAAGAAGTTGATGGGAATATTTAAAGATAAAGATGTGAAAGTAGAAGGCTCTCAACAAATGGTGGGAAAAGACGAATATAACCAGAGGTGGTATTCAGCAGGTTCTGACCAGTTTTGGAGAACCAGTAGCAGAAATTTTGAGTAGTTTGGAGAACCTGCAAACACCACCTCTGACTGGAGATTTTACAGTCTCCTTCCTCTGCCATGCCCACCAAGCCATGCCCACAGAACTGGTAATAAAATGTTTTGAATCCCACCACTGAATATAACCCACAAAAGACAGTTGAGAAATTAGAAGGAGAAAAGATATAAAGAACTTGGTTTCTTGGCAACTGACTTGTACTTCTGACTGTTGTAGTGTCCTGGGGTCATGTGATTTCCCCTTTTGCGACCTCCAGACAAGCAAAGTCAAAGGGGAAACTAGACTCACTCAACATCTCTGTTACTAACTTATCAATTGCAGTGATTCCCTTAAAAACTGTGGCAAGAAAGGTCCTAAAATGGGGCAAAAATCACTTAACACCTGCTTTGCTTAGCAACATAAATTTTGTGCTCAGTTGTAATGCTAAATCAAGGATGGATGCAGAGAAGCAGTGAAAATATAGATATATTGATGTACTGGCAACAGAAAGTGAATCATTCAGGAGAAAATTTAGCACTTCCCATTTGGATGGACTGGTAGCTGTTTGAGTAATGAAACAATTGAGGAACATTTATATTATTAAACACCTGTATGTCTACATGTCCATACAGGTATAGCTCAATTTTCATGCAGAAATTGGGGTAAGGGACAGCCAGGCCTGAGGAAAGTGGGGTTCGGCCAGTATATTGATCAGGAGCCCATGGAACTCAAAGGGGGTCCATGAAGGGGAAATTTTTTAAAAAATTTTTACAAAACCAAATTTTTAAAAAGAAAAACAACGGGACAGTGTGTCAACCTGGTGTCAGCTTTGGAAGCCATAATGAGATTTTATGCTGCCATGCTGCCACACTTGAGCCTGAGAGAATGGGAGGGAGGAATTCATTTTGAGTATATCTATAGACAAAATAAAATTCTTTTGTTTGGTTCAAGGTCGCTGAGTGTGGCGCATAATGAAATGGGAATCTTACTTTAGGACGGATGGTGATTGGACCATGTGATGTGGTGATGGCTAAGGGGGAATAGATTTAGAGTTTTGACTTTTGCAAGGAAGCCCGAGACTTTCAGATTCAGGATTCCACAGATGTGCCAGTTACTATCCTAATAAAGGTACCTTTGAAATATGTCCATCTTGGAGTTATTGATTGGAATGGAGGGGTGCTGGAACGCTGATACCTGGATGCCCCTGGGAGGGGGGGGTGGGGGGTGGTAAAGGTGGCTTGCAGCAAAATACTTCAAAGCTGGATCAAATCAACTCATTGGAGGGCAAACGGCAAGGAAGGAAGGCGTGTCCTTCCTGCTCAGCAGTGGCAGCAATGATCGCCCCGCCGTCCACCTTCACCTCTCTCTTTCTCCCCTTCTCCTCAGTTCTTGAAGAATGAAGTTCCATTTCTCATCCTGTTGAAATCCTTCATGCCAAAAGGAAGGAGGCTCCACTGTTAGCTTAGTCGAAGGATCTGTGCATGCCAGCTGTGCCACAGGGTAACTAGCAAGAGGTGGCTTTAAAACGCAGGAGGATAAACTGGAGGAGGAGGGGTGGTGGTGAAGGAAGCGTCACTTTTCTTTTATTCTAGAGCAGTGGTAGCTAACCTTTTTGGGCTCCTGTGCCAAAAATTGTGCTGACGCTCGCATGCTCACGGGCTCGCATGCCAGCACCCAGAAGGCAATGTGCGTGGCCTCCCCGCATCCCCTGCACATGCCCGTGCAATCCCCTCCCTGCCTCCCCCTTACCTGCACTGCGCCTCCCAGCTGCTTTTTGGTCCATTTGAGGCCTTTTTTGTCCTGCCAGAGGCTTGAGGGAAGTTTTGTTACTTCCCATATTTCTGGAAATACCGGAAGTGAAGAAACAGGCCTATTTTTTGGGCTGCAGAAGCTTCCCTCAAGCCTCTGGCAGGCCGAAAAAGGCCTCAAACAGGCCAAAAAGCAGCTGGGAGACACGCACATGGACAGTGAGGTAAGTTTGCCTGTGGCTCACGTGCCCACATAAATGGCTTTGCATGCCACCTGTAGCACGCATGCCATAGGTTTGCCATCACGGGACTAGAGTGAACCATTCTTCTCCCAGTCGGAAAAAAAACCATCTACATGTGGGCTGCACGGACTCCAATGCTGCTTCTCTGTACTTCTCACCCCACCCCCATGCTTCCCAAACTGCTTTGCTGCCCTGGCAGCCCCCCCCAACATCCTTTTTAACGAGCCTCTCAGTTGGTTAGGAGTTACATCAGTACAGGGAGTAATGCGAAATTCCCAGGGTATTGGGGAGGCAGAGGGGAGGGGAGATGTTAACTTAATGTGTAGTTGAGAGGTCCCATATTAGTCTTGCTCCAGCACTTAATAATCCTTTTGATGGCCCTGGGACTGATAGCTTTAAGGTTCAACCAACAAGAGACAAGTCTTTAATTTTTATCAAAGGAGCACAGACCTAGTCTACCCCCTAGTGATTCTGCCTCCAAACTAATGGTTTGGAAGGCAACTTGCAAGTACTGTATACTAAAGAAGACAGAAACATTTGCATGAATCAGATAAAAATTTATGTTTGATTGTCATAATCAGGTATCTGTATTTTTAATCAGCATTTTCATACCAAATATATATTTTTAAAAATCCCAATATATTATAATTTTTGAATGATAAAAATTACATAAAATATGAAAGTAAAATATGAGAAATTATCATTAAAGATCTGAACATTACAACTGTTAATATATTGGATGTTGGCTATTCTAACAAAAAGTAGAAATGCTCTTGTGTCATTTCATTCCTATTGTAAAGAATTTGGAAAAATGCTTTTGTTTTTAATACACTAAGTACTGTAGATATTATTTTTATTATATGTTTGTTCCACCTTTTTATTCTAGTGGAATCTTCAAAATTAAATTGAGTTGCTAATGATAGAGTAAATGGCAAATCCAATCTTTTGTTTCACATATCAAAATACCCAAAACTGTTCTATTTTTATCAGATTCAATGTTCCATTGCCTTTCCATCAATCATTTTCTCCAATATACTTAAATATACAATGTGTTGGGTTGATGTATGAATTCATTTTTACTGAAATCAGGGGCCAACTTAATTGCTCCACTTCCTTGAGCATATTGTTTCTTGTTTCAGCTGTAGGTATTATTACTGTGGGTTACCTCAAACTCCTTTCTAAGGGTCTTCCAATAAGACCATTAGATCAATAAGACCATAAGATAATCTTCTTGCTTGCCTTCCTTGGCAATCAGTGTCAGGCACATGATCGAACACAAGGCAATACTTAAGATTTTCCTTTTTATCCAGGTGTCTTCTATATATTCAAACCTTCCAGTAGCAAGTAATTTGACTATGCTGGCTGGGAAATCTGGGAATTCCAATCCAGAGGATATATTTGGAGGATAGCAGGTCGAGGAAGTCTGCTATAAAATTCACTGGTTGCCCATATTTGCCCTGGGTGCTTATTCTCTGCTTACCCCATGACTGATGCCCCATTTCTTCCCTGGGTAGAACTATATGGCAGAATTGGCTTGAAAATGGAAAGAAGGATAGGTCCTTTCTAAATTCCAGGTGATATATTTGGACCTCTCCCCAGTGCTGGCTGGCTTGTTTCAGCTTTGAACTTTATACACGCAGCAATAAAGAAAGTGGTTGGGCGTAGACCCCCAGCCATCCAGCCACAGAGAAAAGTAAAGGACAACAGCAGTTCCACAACTGGGCTTGGAACTACAAATTGGCAAGGTTTGTATAACTCGTAACTCATACCAGGGGTGGGGGTGGGGAGATGAGAAGCCAAACAAACCCCAAACCTATGAACAGCAGGCTAACATCTGGAATTGGAAGCTACATCTGGAATTGCTTTGTACTTGGTGTGCTCTTGTGGTGGAGGTATTGTAGTCATGTCTCTTGGACTCAACTTGCAGGGTGGTGGTTCAGGAGCTTCAATATCACGAATGAAACCAGTTTCATTTGCTATCACCTCCTACAAGCAAAGAAGGAAATTGTTCAAGATAGACAATATCTACTTGTTGGGCCTTGCCCATCTTCTTAAGGAAAGGATTCTTAAGCCATGGATTCTTTGAGAACTTCAAGAAACCTACAATGCTTTGGTCAGAAGAATGTATTTAAGTCCATAAAACTAGTTTATAATAAAACACATGTATATTGTTATATTACATTATGTTTATGTATATACATGTACATGTATATTATTTGTTATAACAATATAAATACATTTTGTTACAAAGGGAACCATCATGTTAAAATATAGTTATCAAATTATTTAAAAAATAACAAATAATAGTAATATATAGGTTTGCGGTTTGTTAAATCTAAACCTACAAGACAAGCTAAATTTCAATTAGAGACCACTGAAAGTAAAAAAAATATATTTTTCATTCTAGTCAAAGGACCTCTAGTTAAGGGCCCCAGACTTTCGGCAAGACAAGGTCATTATTTTTTTCTTGCTGAAATTAGAATAGACAGACCTAATTTAAATGTTAAAATAAAAACTACTAGCAGAAGGGATTATTTCAATACTCTGCTTATTCCAGTTTTTTTATTTTTAGGGAAATGTGATGCTGGAAATGTACAGAGTGTGATGTCTTATCTAAATATTTATAAATTTTCTGGCAGATAACCATCTTTCTATGAAATAAATTTTCCAAGGAAGTGAACTAAGAAGAATTTATTTCTAAAAATGTGTTGAAAATGGGTTGGAACCCAACAAAATCAAAAGAAGACTTGGAACTAGAAGGTCATACATGTCATTGATTTAGCTATTTACAATTGAAAAAAACTCAAGTGTAGAAGACTATCCAAAGAGAAAAATGGATGAAGGACCAACTGGGCTGAAAAGGAATGGGAAAAAGAAGCCCATAAATGCTTTTCAATTACGTGGTCTATTTTTGTTTTGAGCTACAGGTAGCCTTTGTCAGTGATCCCTTTGGTGGGAGTTGAAACTGACAATATATCAGCTTCAGTTGCATAAAATTTGGAAAGATGCTGCCTAATTTATTGCTATTCTTCACACCATGTCCAGAATAAAGAGAGATTGGAAGGTATAAACCTCATGGAGATCCAAGACTAGATCTCTATTGTTCCATTTCTAGCTTTTCCAGTTGGTCTATGACAACTCATCATGACCAACTTGTCATGGTCAACTTGCTGCAAGACAACTCACTACGGAATAAGTGTTACACTACTATCAAAGAAATGATGGAATAAAATCATTAAAGGAAAGGTGCAAAAGGAGGCACAAAATGAAATGAGAATGGCAAAAAATAAAATTACTTTTAAAATTATTTTAAATAATTAAATCAAATTGTTGAATTGTCCTTTGGCGAGTTGTCCCATGGTGAATTGGCTGTGATGAGTTGACTGTGGCGAGTTGTCCCATTTCATTTCCAGTTCAACAATTGTAATTTCCTCCAGTATTTAAAGCCTACTTACATCAATGGTTTTTATGCTAACAATCTGAGGTGCTTCTTTGCAAGCTTTCTCTGCTTTCTTGATGGTTTCATTATCCCATTGTACAGAGCTCATGGCCATCATTCCTTCTGTTGGGCTGCAGGGTGAAATCATAAAACAGGGAGTTGTCTACAGGCACCAAGATGAGACACCAAGGTGAATAATGGGTGTGTAATTAAATACAGTCTCCAGCTCAGCCTACTGCCAGACTCCATTCAAATTACAACCAGAACATTTGGAATGCTTATTTTTAACCCATAGCAGTACTGGACAAGTTTTTCAATCTCAAAGTTGCATCTGGTGCTATGTGTGAGTTAAAGGAGACCCTCTGCAAAACATTTAAAAGTATGCTGGGGACACACACACACAAAATTGGGCAGGGGATAGGACAAACACTTGTCTTAATTGGATTTAATTAGCTAAATATAGTTCAAGTTGATATCTCCACCTTGATGATACAGGCTTTATATTCTTGCTATAAAGAGATTCACCTGTATTGATATATATCATTTGCACAAACCACACATGTTCCCTTAGAATGCTTCCCTTCCAGATCTGTGCAGACTGGTTTCTCTGCTGGCATCCCGTTGTTCTATTAAGCACCAGAAAAATTGGAGGATTCTGCATTCCGTAAGTGGAGTGGTGACAACTTGCCCAGGATGCTTTGTGACATTGTGATGCTTTGGTAGCAAGCCATTCCTTACACATTCTCCAACTATGCCATCTAAGCAACTTTGTTCCTTGGAACTAGCCAGAAGCACTCACTCATTTGCCTCTTGGCCAAGCTGATTGGCAACATATTGAATGTCTGGGAGTCCCAAGCAGTTGGAGATGTTGTTGCGAGGATAGTAGAAAAGGAATATTAGGCACATTTCATTCAGGGTACTTGGGCCTCCCTGAGAGGAAGAAAAAAAAAAGAAAAGCAATATTTTATTTTCAAAAACTGTCTATCCAGCACTCTGTCTATCCTAAGTATTCAGAGAAGACTTACAAAGATTGTCTCTGTCCGATCTGTACTTTGATAGTGGCACTCCACCAGGAATTCATCTCCCTGTGAACAAAGCAGTTGACTTCATGACAAATCTGAGAGAATATGGGGTCTCCATAATAAGGGGCTTATTGCCTAACTCTAACTCAACAGATATCTTAGAATGACATACTGGTTTGAGAATAACAGACTTCTTCAAGTCTCTTGTTTCCTGAAGATTGAAATCATATCGATTGTCTTCACAGATGATCCTCAACTGTTTTCCATTCCTGTAGATAGAGACAATATCAGTGAGACAGAACATTGTTCATGTTGCAGAGAGGATTCTGTTTGGGGTGAAGGTTAGCTGTGATCTAATAATTCCCAGACAAATGTTTCCATGGTCACTGCAGCTCAAATTTCAATGTATCAGTTTCTTCATAGGGCTAGGGAAATTAATTTTATGGCTGTATCTTCACATTAGCCTTGGCTCCATCAGCATATAGTACAAAGCCTCTCTTGTTAGCATATTGACTGTTCTCTTTGGTGTAATCTGGGCTGTTCCAGAAGGCAATGGGGAGCTCTCTGGGGCATGGGTCAGTGTCAGGTTGGTTCCCTCACAGTCCTCTATTGAGGGAAAAAGAGAGTCACTGTCTGCAGGAGTAGGACCTGAATGAGGCCAAGGAATCCCAGCTAGTTTTTAAGGGAAAATTGGTGGCAAATGTTTCTGGATCAGAAAAAGTGAGAGAGTTACTATCAGGGCCTCATCTCGGTTTTAAAGAATGAGGTTAAGAAAGGTTAAAGGAATAAAGGCACAGGGCAGCTGCCAATGAAACAACTCTTGACTGATCAGGTCAAGGAAACACTCAACCTGCAATCTGTACCTTTACAAATGCTTTCTTTGATTGGTTGTGTGAACATGCCCCGTTTGGTGGCTTGGGTGCTAGATCCCATGCCCACTTTGTCTTTCCTACCCTTTACATTTGACCACAGCCAAGAACATTAGAGTTATGTGGACAATAGTGCTTTTATAAAGACTCTATTTTGGTTTTTGTGTTTATACTTGACAAGACTACTGGCTTACTGTCAAGAAATGTACTGCTCTCTCAGCCATAAAGATGGAAAGTTAGAGTTCTTCAGTTTTTGCTTTTAAGCCATTCCCATATTATTTTTAGTTGAGGGGTGGGGATTGTGTTTGCTGTTACATCTGGCCTAGAAAGTTGTTTGCTTACCGGTATTGGACACCTCTCACTCCCCTTCCAGCTAGGTGGGTATGGAGTAAATAACCAAAGATATGCATATCTTGCACTGGACTCCCATTGATCTGGAAAAGAAAAGAGGTGAACTAGTTTTAGACTGGATCTGGGATGAAACACAGCTTTGAAGGAGGTGAAATTTAATTCAAACAGCAGGAGGAGGAAACTTCCTTACTCATGTGTTCCTCTATATCCATCAGTTCTGTTATTAGTCAACAGAATTATAAGATGACATTTTTATCTTCACATCTACTTTATCTTGAAGGGCCAATTCTGGATGTTTTATAGGAGACACAAGAATAGTGGCTTGATCTCTTTTAAAACTTATGCATAGCCTTAGGGACTGTGGATGGAAACAGGAAGAAGAAACAAACAGCTTTACTTTCCTGTCGTTTGGAAAAGTATTCCCTCTCCCATCTCTTTCCAATGTTTCCATGGTGAGAGCAAGCAATAAGCAGTCCCAGTAGCTTTTGCTTAGGAACAAATTAGGAACCAGCAGAATCACACTGACCCAAGACAACATCAAATCTTCCCACTTCATCTGCTGAACACACTTGGATTACGCATATCCATTTTACCAATTCTTTGCAAGGAGTTTTATCTATCCGCCACTTCATTGCTCAGATGGTCACTTTCCTCAGACTAGTTTTCTGACAAGGGGCTTGGGAGCGACTCTTGTGGAATGTTTTAGGCGGCCTAATATTGAGAGCCAATTTGGTGTAATGTTTAAGATGCTGGTGCAGAAAACATTAGTTCTAGTTCAGCATTAGGCACAAACCAGCTCAATGACTTTGAGCCAGTCATTCTCAGTCCTAACAAGATGGACATGATGAACAGTTTTGAAATTTTGCCAAGAAAACAGCAGGGACTACTCCAAGATTTCACCATGAGTTAACACAGAGTTGAAGGTAAAACAAACAAACAGGAAAGAAGAAGGAAGGAAGGAAGGAAGGACGGAAGCCTATCAACTGTTGGCTTGATAAGAATGAGCAACTGAACTTAAGAGTGCAATAAAGATTACTAGAGGTGATTGTGATGGGATGAGTTAAAGGCTGGCAAGCTTACCTCATGAAAATGACTGGTATTGCAAAAGCCATAAGACATAAAAGACTCTGTCTGAGGCGGGATGAAATGGACAGGAAAAGTTAAAATTCCTGTATGTAGCACCCCCATGTCATATGGACGAAGCTCAGAAGTATAGAAGATTCTCACACCTGAGTTATCAATTAAGCCTCAAAAAAAAGAAGAAATAACAGAATTGAGTCAAACAGCATTTGAACACTCACCTAAAATCTGTGGGTTCCATTCATTAAGGAACCATACATTTATACATACCTTTATTTATCTGAATTGATTAACTGCCCAACTCCAATGGACTCATTTCAGTATTGTATCAGAGACCCAGAATAAGCAGCACAGAAACTCTTTTTTATGCCTTGCTTTGAAATTGTGGCTGGATTAGATGAAACTCTAGAAAATTCTCATGGTTTTATCTAGTCATCTTTGAACTGACTGTGCTGTCTCCTCCCACTTAAACAGTCCTCCTCCTTCCCCCTCCCCACAATACAATCTTACCTTGGATAAGATTGCCATTTGAGAAATTACATATTTCTCAAATAAAATTGTAGAGCTTTGTAGAGTCTTGTTTCTCTCGCTCAGTTGGTCTATCCCTTATAGATATAGGAAACATACCCTACAGATATTCATTTCTTTTCATCTGGACTTTGAATCTTTGAATCCTGATAACATGTACTTCTTTCCATTCTGTCTTGGATTTGTGCCTCTAATTTTTCCCATGCACTTTTACTTACCTGGAATTAAATCAAAATTGCTGTAATGAATTTCTAGTCGGACCCATTGGGGATCAATTGGTGTCCCTATGGAGAATCCAGTTTCATTTGGGAACATGTAGGTCTTATTTATGGAAGGAGAGAGAGAGAGAGAGAGACGGAGGGAGAGAGGGAGGGAGGGAGGGAGGGAGAGAGAGGTGCGGGGGGAGGGGGAGAGAATGAGTGTCACTTCACAGTCATAGCACTACATTTTTTGCCGGATGGGAGAGAACATATTTAATCCTTCAAACAAAAATGACTGATGTGTTTATCAAGGGAAAAATCTCAATGGACTCAGTGGGACTTGCTTTTAAATATATATATTAGGGTTGTAGGATAAGATGGGAGATTCTCTAAGAACTTGTAATGGTGAAAAATACCTTTTGTTATTTGAAAAAAGCTATATAAAAGTGATGAAACTGATACTGGAAAATATAACAATAGCACTTAGACTTATATACCACCCCAAGCACTTTATAGCATTCTCTTGGCAATTTACAATGTAAAAGCATTAATTTCACATTGCTGCCAATATGTCATTGACTTTGGAAGGATGAGCCCCACCAGGATCAAACTCCAGGTTGTGAGCAGATTTTGCCTACTCTGCACTACTGCACTTTAACCACTGCGCCACAAGGATTGTAGTAAGTAGCATCAGTTGGGATGTTGGGATCTTGATGTTGTTGAGATTTAAGGCATACAAACTGCAACAATCTTGACTCAGATAGTTAAGAAAAGCTGCATAAAAAGGCAGAAAACCTCATTCCCTTATGTCAAAAGCCAGATGGTATGATTTAATTTGGCAACAATTGCAATAAGGAAACCATGCTAATCACACTGGACTAGACAATTCAAAATATTGAGTAATTCCTCCCTCATTCCCAAAAGTTGCTATGAAATAAAATCTTTAAAATTGCAAGACTATTCCAGATATATAGTAAGTTTACAAACAACAGTGGGTTAAACACTCAATGAGAAATAAGGACCATTTAATCTGGTTTGGAAAATGTACACTTACCCCTCCTCCTACAGCCCAGCCAACCATTATCTGAGAGCACAGAGAAAAATCAGGATCAGGTCCATAGCAGTCACTGACTCCACTGGGAAGCACGCTTTCATTGCCACAAGCATAGGCTATGATGTGGTGCACTAATGTTATATTCTGAGGTGTTATCATGGGCACAAACTGGACAGAAAAAAGACAATGTCAGAGCAAGAAGATGTCGGCAAGTGAAAAGCTCTTACAGACTGGGATAATTGTCAATCTCACCAGCAGAGCACCCTGCTTGATTTTCCAGTTACCTTATAAATATGATGTTTTGTCTTGACAATGGGTAAAGGGAGAAAGGTACAGGCGTAGGTGGTCTCTTCCTCTGGAACAGGATACTGAAAAGGGAAGGCAAGGCACATTGTAAACACCTATTCTTACCCTGAAAGAGATTTATATTGCTCTATGTGGTCACCAGAGCGAAGAGCCAATGAATGAAAGATGTCAATCTGCTGGGGACCATTGAAGTGTATGGAATGAGAAGAATTTTTAATTTTAGATACTTACATCATTTATTTTCAAATCATATTCATGATAGACACTGGGTTGATTCAGTTCCTCTTCTGTTGTCGCCAACATCAAGAAGATAGACTTGTGGATTATTTTTCCTTTGAAGAAGTCAATAGTGTCATTTGTGCCAAATGCAACCATGAGGCGTAGTGTATCACCCTGTGTAGACACAAATGAAAGTCTCCTCTGTCCTATCATATCCCTAAGCATTTAGGTTATTGGCAGCCACAAAGAGATAATTCTTCTTCTTCCTAATCTTCAGTGTCTTGAACCTTGTTTTTTTTTTCCTACTGTGATTATCTCTTACTGGAGTTATGCAAATCTTAACACAAATCCATACTAATGTTTTTACCAATTGTATGATTAAATTCTTTTCTGAGCTTTCTTCTCCCAAAACTTTATTTATGATGAATTAGTAAAGGAAATACCATCCACCCTGGTTCAGATGATATACTAACAACATTTAGACTTGATATTTTGTGGAGATTAATGCAGTTGGTCATCAAGCAAAGAACGGAACTATTGTGGGTAGAGGATTTGCTGAAACAGGGGTCAGTTTCTGAAACAAACACTTAATGAGCGTCAATTTTAATTCCAAAGGAGTCAGATTAAGGCACTCTAGTTTTCTCTAATTTCTAATATTTGCAGCATCCCAAACTTGGAGTAAGAACCAGCTTTGTTTAATAATTCTCTGAAGAATCAGCTTAACTTTTAATTAGTGAATTAAGCAATTCAGCTAAAAGTTCTGCTGATATCCATTGCATATTCAATATTTTCTGTTCCTTGCAAAGCTTGTTCTAAAGCCCACACTGATTCCTCAATTCTTTCTTTCTTTGTATATCACTTGTTATACCATTTACTTGTTATACCATTATGTATCTCGAGCCCAAGAGATACTTGATATGCATAATGGAATGCTTGCTAGATAGTATGAAAATGCAGCTCAGCACATTTAAATTAATGTGGACTATTTTGATCCTTAAACCCATTCATCCTTAAGAACTTTAGAACAGTGGCCGCCAACCTTTTTTGTGCGTCGGCCCGGTACCGGCATCATAAAATGATCCGAGGCCCGGTACCGGCATCAGCATGCATAACAAGGCAAGGCGAGCCGAGCTACCGGCCAGCCAGCTGTTCCTCGCTTCTCCCCGCCACCTTCAACTCCTCTTTTGTACCTTTTTTGTGTTTTTTTGTGCTTTCTTAATCTCTTCTGCCATCGGGACGGCTCTTCGTTTGAAGGCCCCCCCCCTTCGATGAAACTAAGGCGCGAGAATTCCTTCAGGACCCAAACGCCACTTTCCAACTGGAAAAGCTCACCTGGAAGCACTTTCTGATCGAAACAGGCATGATATTCCCCTCTGAAAAAAAAATCTGAAAAGTAGCCAGGGGTGCAGGGGTTGCCTAAGTACCCACTAAGCATCCGATCAGCTCCCCGCCCTAACCTCAACTAAAAACCCCACTTTCTCTCTTTCCTCTCCTCCCCCATCTCCCCTCCAGGTCTTCCCCAGCAACCACTCCCTGCACGGAAGCCTCAGCTGGTGCTTTCAGGCTCTTCCTCGCCCCCCTGCATAAGATCTTCCAAGCTGCGGGCTAAAGGCGGCAGGGCTCCTCCGGGCTGATCGCTCAGGCACCTGGCAGCTAGGGGGGGAGGGAAGGGAGAAGAGACCCGGGGCGTGACATGGGCCCACTTTCCTCCCCACAGAGAACTTTTTTGTGTCCGGCACGGGTAGTTCGGCGAGAGGCAGCAGCTCTATAACCCCAAAGGCAGCTCTCGCACGGCATCAGCACGCGCACATGCCCACACACAGAACACCCACTCAAACACCCACTCACTATCCCCACAGCACGAGAATAACAGGAATAATAGTCTTCTCCCCCCCCCCCCCTCTGCCTGCCACTAGCCTTGTGGTTGTGGCTTGTGTCCCCACTCCTTGGCTTGGTTTTTCCTGCAACTGAATCCCGCCTCACACTTTTGAAAGAGCAAGAGCAGCCTGAGGAGTCGTTGAAGTGCGCCCCGTTGGGGTGGTGGGGGGAGAGAGAGAAAGGCGTATTATTACATGAGACTTTTAAACTCGTGAGAATGGGCTTCCCGGGAAAAAACCATTTATTTACATCTGGTCGGCCAGGAATCGTTTGCAAAACTGCTTCGCCTTCACCAATCCTCTTTGCAAACTGCCGCCGCGGCTCTTCCTTTTTGCCTTTCCCTTCCCGAGGCAACGCGGGACTGGAGCTGCATGGAGCCGCGGCGGGCAGTAGCAACTCCTGACTCAGGGGGCCTCTGAGGGGAGGGGAAGGAGGAGAAGAAAGGGGGGGAAAGGGGGGGCGGGGCTGATTCCCCCAAAAACCGGAATTCCAATTTTAGTCGGAAGAATATCATGTCTGTTGAAACAAGATGGCGGCGCCCAGCAAACCGGCGGCCTGGTAGAAAATGATCCACCATTGTACGAGACTTGCCTTTTCCTAAGAGAAATCTGGGAGAGGAGCAACAGCTCTTCACAACTTCAATGAGGTTGGGATTATTGTCTGTGGGAGACTTCAAGGGTCTTTGATCTACCTTGGGGAAGGGAATTATTCTTGCTGCTTTCTACCCACTTCAGTTCTGACAAGGAAAGTTATACCAGAAGAGGATTTTCGGCTAGTATGGAAATAGAGAATTGTCCTAAATTAAACACTAGCACTCAAAAGATGGGTGAAGTGGAACAATCCAACTATGAAACTCTGTGCATGTTTCGCTTGGGAGGGATGTGGTCATGTCTCAGATGTTCAGTAATTGGGACATGGTTTGAGCTCTTTTAGTTGCCCTGCAAGTGGCAAAGAGATGGAGTGAAGATGCATGTGGGATGGGACAACTCACCAAGCCATCTCTCCACTGCCAACCCACTATGGCCAACTTGCCATGGACCAACTCGCCACGGGACAATTTAACAATTCGATTTAATTATTTGAAATATTTTAAAAAGTATTATTTTTTGTCATTCACATTTCATTTTTTCACTCCTTTTGCATCCTTTCTTTAATTATTCTATTCCACCATTTCTTTGATTATTGTCCCACAGGGAGTTGTCATGTGGTGAGTTGGCCATGGTGCGTTCTCCTGCTGTGCGTTGACTGTGGCAAGTTGGCCATGGCATGTTGGTGATGGTGAATTGGTTATAGTGAGTTGGCTTTGGTGATTTGTCATAGACCGGTGCCTGTAGACACAATCCATCCATATTCTTTTATATCTCAAAAAACAACTATCTGCATTTACAAGATGGAGTCTTAAAACAGCTGCCTTCCCTCTGCCAATATTTCATTTTAAGTGTGTTTTCAGACTTTGAATGGACATCTAAAGATTATTATACTGAATTTTTTATTGTATTTTGGTAGCACTGCATAAAACGTTTCTATCGTTATTTGTATTATGCTCTAGCACTCATTACCTTTATGAGTTAACATCTGAATCACAAACAAACCCTTGAAATGCTCCTTGGCTTTAAAAGGAAGGAAAATATTTTAGTTTCTCAAAGTGCAATAAGTGAAGGCAATTCACACTTTGCTGCAGCAAATGCTTATTTCTTTGTGTCTTTGGCCTCCATGTTCTTGCTTGTGCTATTATTTATCATTATACCAGAAACCAGAGACTCTGAATTCTAGTTCCAACCGAGGCATGAAAGCTGGTTGGATGACTTTGGACTAGTCACTTTCTCTCAACCCAACTTACTTCACAGGATTGAAAAGAGGAGGAAGAAGGAATATTAGGTATGTTTGCTGCTTTGGGTTATTTATGAAGATGATAAATGTGGGATGAAAAATAAAATAAAGTAAAATAAAATAATAACATAAATAAATAAATAAATAACAGGTCCCATTATTTTACTTACAGTGATGTCTAGGTCATGTTCATCGCATGTCCGGTATGGTCGCCTGAAGGCCATGGTAGTGGATTTTGCATCCTGGGTCAATGACAGCAGCTCATAATCTTGCCTTTCATCCTCCAGTATGGTATCCTTGTTCACACCATGCCAATCCTGGGTGAAATAGGAAGAAGTCACAAATATGTTGCCATGGATAGAGGAAGAGACCATCATTTGGATAAGAGGCCATCCAGTTAAGAGACCCCATCACCAGGATGAGCCTTCCTGGACACCTTGGCCCAATCATATTCATATCTCATTGATCTTGCTGCAGGATTGCTGTAGGGAGGTAGGAGGAAGGTGTATGTATGCATGAATGTATATATGTGAATAATTGAACTAAAATACTGCATCTGGTTATTAAATATGGGATTAAGTTGCATTGATGTAAATGTGTGTGTATACACACTTTACAAACACAACTATGTTGTTAGGCTTAAGGGGAAAAATTAGCTTGTAATTTGAAAAAAAATCATCCTGGAACTCAAGAAAGAATAATTGGCTCTGAAACTTTGTCAGACATTTCATAAGATTCGGTAATAAAATTAGTAGTTTCTGAATAGGAAAAAATCCCCAAGACAAAATAAACTATAGAAATTTCACTATCTCCTTTAAAGAAAGATGTATTTTTTTTCTTCCTTGTTTGTTGATGTTTTAGGGAGCATAGCTTTTAGAGCACAAATTATGCCTCAAAAATATTTTTTTCTGTGCCTTCCCATATAAACTGAACAAGCTCAAACTGCAAAAGCCATCGGAGTGTTATTTGTTTATATTTTGCATTTCTGAATCAACCATCTCCGTCAAATATTCTTTTTCTGCTATGCCAGTCAGTAAGAATGAAAATATAACCTGGCCCTAGCAATTCATAAATGATACTGCAGCTATCATGTCAACAATCATCTCTAAATTCATTTGTAATGCAAATTATCCCTCTCCCCTCCTCAATTACATGCACTGAGCCAAGGCCCTAATGAAATGGCACTTCTTGATTTAGTCTTACTGAGAAATAGATGTTGCCATCAGGAAGAACACCACCAATCACAAAGTCTGCTCCAGGAATCTCCTTATTAATGGTAAAGCCAAAAGCCACCCATCCAGTTGTCTGGGCTTGAAACTCAAAACTCATAATGGTGAGTTCATCATCATAGTCCCATCGGAGGTGAGTCTGGTGTCTGGGATCCAGGAACGTAGAGAAACGCAGTCGGGAAACTGTGGAATGGCTGGAGCAAATGCACAAGGTAGACATGAGGAACAACAGGCTTTTCATAGATGAATGGTTCATATATGGGGAAGATTGTGCTTTTTTGTTCTCTCTCATATCTTCTGACAGAGCTTTCCTTCAGTAACCACCTTGTGGGGTGGAGAAGACCCAATTTATATGAAAAACTGGGAGCAGCTGGGATCCCTGCCAAAGAGGAAGGACAGCATTTTGGATTCTGAGAGATCAGTTTTCAACCCTGGCATTTGTTTTTCATTTTATGCAATAAAGTGACGTGCTTCCTAAAAGGCATTGCTTGATGCCCGTTCCCCTCCCCCGCCCCCTGGGGAAAGAAAGTTCTTATTATGTTCAGGCTTTGCAAGATGCACATCTTCCAGAAGCATTTAGGTTGACATAACCTGTCCTGAATGTGAAAGTGCAGTAGAACATTTTTGAAGTGTGTGAACATTTTGATCACCACTAATTTTGTTAGTGTTTTAATCTGAGGAAAGATAGAGAAAAATTCATGAACTATCCAGACAGCTTTCTATGACTTCCTACTAAGTTCCAATGATACTATGTGTCCTACATTCTTGTGTATGAACAACAGCTTTAAAAGTACTACAAAACTAAGCAAATATTCCAAAATTGTAATTATTGGTCCATTTAAGTAAACTAGGCCTCTGTAATCAGGTATTCTTATTTCATTTTCCTCTTATTCCAGTAAATAATACATTACAAGAAATGCCCAATCTTCCCATATTATTAGTGTGGATATATATTTTTATTTAAAAAAAGATTCATCATCACCTAAATAGGCTAATCTGTTGGGGGAAAAAAGAGAAAACTATGAAGAGAACACTTAATCTGTGTCTTTAGCAAAGGATTTCAATAATTGGCATCCTTGTATTTATTTTGGATTGTCCCTTTGGCATCCTTACTGTATTTTTTATGTGAATTTGCCCATGTTCCCTTCTAAAATATTTTTTATTTATTTATTAAGAATCTGAGAGCAACTGAGGCAAACCAGTTGGGTCCAGTTAGGCTTTTTAAAAAGAGTGTTTAAATTTTGATGATTTAATTGGCATGTGTATGTTGTTTTATTATGTTTGAGAATTATATAGAAATATTTGTTATTGCTGTCTTCTATTTCCCCCCCTAATTTCCAGTCTTGTTTTGAACTCATAGTTACTTAGTGTCTGTCTGTCTCTACTTTTTCTTCCTGGAAAAAATTCTTTGAGGTGGAAGAAAAGGCATCTAGTATAACTTGACACGGCCAAAGATTGTAGTTGGCCAAAAGATACCCATAAGCTCAAATGGTCTAGGATAGCCTAGACACTGGATTTCTCCAGTCCTAGCCCAGCTACTTAGCCACAAGACCACAGTGATTCTTACATGTTCTTTAAAAACATGTATTAAATACAAATAGATTTATTAGAAGCCTGGACTGATTGTGGCACTACACTGTGAGTATACCGTAGTAGCTTGGGTTTGTTGATGTTTATTTTGTGTGTAAAGCTAACCAAACACAAGTAAACTGCACAAGCAGTATCCAAGATGGAGTATGAGTTTTCTGCTATTCATCTATATTGGCCATGGTTTAGCATTGGCAATCTGGACACTGTCATTATTCTCTAGTAACCAGCCTGTGTTTCATTCCTTTGGCCTATAACGTTGCTTCACGGCCATCAGAAGAGACAGTCTCTCTGCTAATTGGCTCACGTTGCTGTTAATGTGTGTGATATTTGTATTGTCCAAGGCATGAAAATGGCAAAATACATTTTAAAAAGTCACATTGGTTTTAATAGAAAAGACACATACAGATTTTGTCATGGAATCTGCCAGGAACAATATCCTAATGTGCTTCCAGCATGATCTGAAGAACAATTCCTTTATAATCCTAGTGGATGAACACTGCATGCACATAGGCACACACACACAAACTCACATATATATTTTTTAAAAAAACGAAACACATTCTGAAATGTCAAAAGACTACATGTTAGCACAATGTTGGTTCTTTGATGTATCTATTTCCATTTTGTATAATTCCAGATGAAGGTGCAGATTGATACTCATGCAAGATGATTCGCCATTCTTCCATCACATGGCATAACCAGAGTTTTGCCATTATGATTGAATGAATATGTGCCATTAAATCATTGTCAAACTCTTAGCAACCACATTGACTCTTTTCCCATGACAATCCTAACCTGGTCTTTCAGGTTGTCCAAGAGTCCATTCTCTTGCCACTGTAACTGAGTCTATCCACTTTATTGCTGGTTATCATCTTCTCTTTCCTTCCTCCTTTCCCAGCATTAGAGCCTTCTCTGGGGAGTTAGGCTTCCATTTAATTTATCTGAAACAGGATAATTTGAGCCTGATTATTTAAAATGCTGTTTTGAAAATAACAATGAGTTTGAAGTGGAACTCTGTATTCTTATTAGAAGAAATTCCTCATTCAGGTCACTTTCCTTCTCCTAGGAACCGCCTGGGTTCTGCCATGATTAGGGAAAGAGGTCCATATACAGCAGTACTGGCAAAAGAAACATTTAACACCATGCAAAATGTTCTATTTGGAGGCTGGAACAGGTCCAATTTATCAAATCACTTCCTGTTTACATTAAAAATAAAATCCCAAGGACCAAACTTGGAATGGCCAATTGGAACTGGAATTAAAATGGAATAGTTTCCTAGAAAGTTCTGTTCCTACAATGGAACATGTTGCACATGACAAAATAGAATAGAATAGAATAGAACAGAACAGACTAGACTAGACTAGACTAGACTAGACAAGACTAGACTAGACTAGACTAGACTAGACTAGAATAGAATAGAATAGAATAGAATAGAATAGAATACTTTATTGGCCAAGTGTGATTGGATACACAAGGAATTTGTCTTGGTGTAAATACTCTTAGTATATATAAAAGATACATTCGTTAAGAGTTAAGAATCACAATGTACAACACTTAATGATAGTCATAGGGTACAATCAGCAATCAAATCATACTAGGAAACAGTCAATATAAATCGTAAGGATACAAGCGACAGTCCTACAATCACAAGTGGGAGGGGATGGGTGATAAGGAGTGATGAGAAGGTTAATAGTAATAGTAGTGCAGACTTTGTAATAGTTGAACAGTGTTGAGGGAATTATTTGTTTAGCAGAATGATGGATTTCGGGAAAAACTGTTCTTGTGTCTAGTTGTTCTGGTGTGCAGTGCTCTATAGCGTCGTTTTGAGGGAAGGAGTTGAAACAGCTTATATCCAGGATGTGAGGGGTCTGTAAATATTTTCATGGCCCTCTTTTTGACTCGTGTAGTATACAGGTCCTCGATTGAAGGCAGGTTGGTAGTCATTGTTTTTTCTGCAGTCCTAATTATCCTCTGAAGTTTGTGTCTGTCCTGTTGGGTTGCAGAACCAAACCAGACAGTTATAGAGGTGCAGATGACAGACTCAATAATTCCTCTGTAGAACTGGATCAGCAGCTCCTTGGGCAGTTTGAGCTTTCTGAGTTGGTGCAGAAAGAACATTCTTTGTTGTGCTTTTTTGATGACACAATTTATTACCTGTTATATTTGTAGGAAGGGAGAAATTTGCATGTTTTAGGTGTGGATCTGAGTGGTGAAATGAAACACCTAGTTAATGATCAGTCACAAAACACTGATTGGCTGGTAAGTTTTCTGTATATAGTTATTGGCCGGAAAAACCAAAACTAAATGATAGGAGGTTTTCTGCATAAATTTACAGATTTTTAAACATGTATATGTGAATAGTATGCTGACATCTGAATAGTTATGAAAATATTCAGAATGGTCTGGATCAATTATCTTGAGAATGGTTGAGAGGGGAATGGTGGATCATGTTAAAGTGTCTCTCATCTTTTCCTAGAGCAGGAGTGTCAAACTCACCTCATCATGATGGTGTCACATGACCTATCGGGACTTTTTTGGCCAGCGTGTGACCCATCCAGCCCACAGGCCAGGAATTTGACAGCCCTGTCCTAGAGTAAAAAGAACAAGGTTTGGAGAGGAGGTGGGTGTTTGATAAAGGTACAGGAGTTATTAATTTATATTAATAAATTAGGAAACCGTGTTCCTAGATTACTGCATAAGCACAGGGCAGGATTTGCCTCAGCCATTTTGGGGGTCATGAGTTTCTTAAAAATGAGATATGAAATCAGCTATTTTATGATGGAATTCGGTCAGTCAGAGGCATTTAATTGGGAGCGTTTAGTAGAAATATATTTGTATGCTTCAGATTTTCAGATTCAGGTAATGCAGTCAGGAAATTAAATAGAAGGTTGAGGTCAGGGATGGGTAGATGAAAGCAATAAGTATGTTCTATTAGATTTTGACTAGGTATGGATAGCATACAGCAGGCTTCTTTAGAAATTAGGCAAATAATCTTGAAGCAGCCGAAACCTATTGAAAACTGATCATGTCCTGCCCCTTTCCATCAAAAGCATTAAATAGCTCTTACTCAGTTCAGGAGTAGAAAGTTATTTTTGAATAAGAATGATTGAATTGGAGGTGCTTCTGATGCAATGTTGGAAAGGGAAAAGAGGATTACAAGTTGAGGATGGCTTAAGAAAAGATATAAAGAACTTGGTTTCCAGGAAAGAAGAAACCTTAAAGAAGATTGTGTGTCCCTATTTTGAGGGCATCTGAGATGCCTCCAGGAAGAGGGAGCATGACTTTGTGATAACAAGGAGAGATTAAAGTATACTAAAGACATGAAAAATCACAAAAAAAGCACTTGTGGAAACACAAGATCTGGCACTAAACAGGGTGTGGAAAAAAAAGATTGAAACCCAAGGCCACATGAGTAACAATGGATGCATTTAGAAGTCATGTACCTGGAGGGAGATGGACATGTGGGCTGATGCAAACAGGGAAGAAATAGTGATTATAAATGACAACTACATTAGTAACTTCATTGTATATATGAGCAAGGTGATAGGAATTGATATTAAGTTAGGTACGCAGTTGGGGGGGAAATATAGAATGGAATCAAGAGAAAAATCATTCAGACTAGGTTAAGGGTGTCAAATGATTTCATTGAGGGCCACATCAGGGTTATGTTTGACCTTGGAGGGCTGGGGGTGGGTTATCATACCCAGAAATCCACTGTCAAACATTGTTATGATTGGACCTTTTCATGAGCTGCCTCCCATAAATGATCATACAGATCTGTGAATCATCAAGTCTCTTGTATTTAGTGAACACATTTCATATGGTGTTTATAGGCAAAAAAAAATCCCCAGCATTCTGCTCAAAATCCATTTTTCTCCTTTATGTCTTGCTCAACTGTGGCTGTTTCTTAGAGGGAGTTTGCTTTCTCCCTTCCTCCCACCTTAGCCAGATTTGCTGAGCCCTGGAATTGGGCTTTCAAGCACACAAGCACACACCTACATCCAACCATAAAACAGAAGTACGAAAGCTGGGGGAGAAAATGACAAAAAAAGAAGTGTGAGGAGAGAGCAGACCAGAGGTGTCATTCAGCAGGTTCTGACTAGTTCTGAAGAACCAGTAGTGGAAATTTTGAGTAGTTCGGAGAACTGGCAAATACCATCTCTGACTGGCCCTGCCCCCATCTATTCCCTGCCTCCCAAGTCCCAGCTGGGTCTTCTTTTGTTGCACTGCACAAACGAACGGAGCTGGAAAACAGGTTAGTGGGGTGGAGAGGGAATGGAGATTTTATAGTATCCTTCCCCTGCCACGCCCACCAAGCCATGCCCACAGAACCGGTAGTAAAATTTTTTGAATCTCACCACTGGAGCAGACTGAGTTGAACCGAAGTTATTGACATTGTCTTCTTCTGTCCAAAGACCAAGCTTCCCCATCAAGACAAACCAAACCAAACCAAACTAAACCAAACCCATACACATACTTATACACACTCCCAGGCTATTATTCTACCAACCCATGTATCATTTGACAAAACTGCCAGCAGGCACTGGGGAAGGGGTGAGTGGGTAGGGGCAGATGCCTCTGCAAAAACCTAGTGTCCAGTGTCTCTGGCAACCCATGCCCAAATACCAGGCAATTGAAGGGGAAGGAGCATGTCCATGGCAGCTTCAAATGCCAGTAGAAATTGGGCACATCCCACTCCCTGTTCATGTCTCAGTACCTCATTGAGCAAGCATAGTAGCTCAAGCCCATGATCAAAGTTTTATCAGGAGAAGAGGAGGGAAAACACATGTTAATACTGGAACAGTTAAAAAGGAATTTAAGGGGCCTGCTGTGTGAGATAGACTAAATTGTCATGAGGATTTGTCCTTCAAAATCAGTTGTTGGGAGGTGGGGGTGGAGCGGGCTGAGTCCTTAATATGAGGAGAGCTTCAGGAGTCAAGCAAAAGGGTCATCATTGATTGGTTAGGCATCTGGTCTAGTGAAATTTACTAGCTACAGCTTTTTCAGACATCAGGTAGCCATATAGCATCTACCTGCCACTTTGCTGTTAGTGATGAGGAACTAGTCCCAATTTAAAGGGTAAACAAGAAAAGGAGAAGGAACAGTTCTAAACTAGCACCACAAACATAAAGAGCTAAGTGTTCAAAACACAATACTTGGACGGGCAAATCCACCTGTTTTACTGCCTCTTTCATTCAAATTAATTATGTTATACGCTGGAATTTGTTGACAAAAATTAATCTAGTCCAAACTAAATGTATTTATTTGTTCATATTTCATATTTCTAAACCACCCTTCTCAAAGAGGGGTTCTGGGTGATTTACAATATAATATAACTGATAAATAAAACAATATATGAAATTAGCATTATAAATTCATTGTTAAATTAGGGTTAAAAATTTCAAAATTGTAGAATGACAATTAAATATAAAAAGGGGAGGATAATTCTAAAATGGCCATTTAGCGTTGGATTATTACAGGTGTGGGAGCTTTCAAGGGACCAGCCAGCCCCATGGTTGTGAGATCCATTATGCCACCCCTGCAAGACTGCAGAGCCAAATTTTGCTGCCTTCTCAAGATTGAGATCTTTCCACACCTCTTGGGCAAGATGTTCCACAAAACAGGGGCAGTGGCAGAGGAGACTCTCTTCTTAGACCTTGCCAGTAGGAATTCTTTGACTGAGGGGTCTGTAGCATACTTTTCCTGTTTGATTGGGTGAGATGAAATTCTACCCCATAACTTCTCTGAATGTAAGTGTAACAAGGCCAAGCCAGATCAATTGAAAATGGATCCCAGAGAAATCTCTGAAATCTGAGTCATGACTAATCTTTATAAACTGGTCTGGAAACAACCATTGGTTATAGGAAAAGGAACAAAATAAGTTTACTTGAGGACAAATGAGATATCGTTTTTGCTTCCTTCCACAATTGGCTATAAGTATTTTCCTTTCCACGCCTAAGTGGAATTCACTATGTACCTTGAATCACCTTCTTGGAATTGGATCTGAAAACTACACAGCTCTATTGAATTCACCTTCAGTGAATTGAATACAGAGTACAGAGCACAGAGAAGACTTCAGAGAAAAGCAATAAAGATGATTCAGGGACTGGAGGCTAAAATATATGAAGAACAGTTGCAGGAACTGGGCATGGCTAGTCTAGTGAAGAGAAGGACCCGGGGAGACATGATAGTAGTGTTCCAATATTTGAGGAGCTGTCACAGAGAGGAAGGGGTCAAGCTATTTTCCTAGGCACCTGAAGGCCAGACAAGGAATAATGGATGGAAACAGATCAAGGAGAGATTCAACCTAGAAATAAGGATAAGTTTTCTGACAGTGAGAACAACCAACCAATGGAACAGCTTGCCTTCAGAAGCTGTGGGAACTTCATCACTAGAAGCTTTCAAGAAGAGACTGGACTGCCATCTTTCAGAAATAGTATAGTGTCTCCTGCTTGAGCAGGGGATTGGACTAGATGACCTACAAGGTCCCTTCCAATGCTGTTATTGTATTCTATTCTTGACTTCAGGTATTGAAAGTGGCATCATTATGGACATTTATTAGAATTTAAATTGGAGGAGGAACAAGTTAAAGAAATGATGATTGCTTGGGGGAAAAAAATGGATATGGGATTGATTTAGAAAGGTGGCAAAAATTGTGGTCTCAAAATTATAAAATGACAATGTCAACTGCATATAAAGAAAATTTGTATAAGATGTTTTACAGGTGGCATCTACTCCCGACGAGACTTGCGAGAATGTTTAAGAATAAATTGGATAAATGTTGAAAATGTCATCAGATACCTGGCTCATATTATCATATGTGGTGGACATGCTCGGATGCAAAAAAATATTGGACTAAAATCCACATATGGTTGGAAAAAATGATAAAATAAATAGAGACTTTAAACCAGAGATCTTTTTATTGGGAATTATACCAGAAATATACAACAAAGAGCTGAAATATTTGATTGTAAATGTTTTAACAGCGGCTAGAATTATATTTGCTAAGAATTGGAAAAATGATAAAATACCTACGTAGGAGGAAGTTATTAAGAAAATTATGGACTGTGCTGAAATGAGTAAATTGACATTTGAAATTAGAGAACAAAAAGATAAACAATTTTATAGGATATGGGATTTGTTTTATCAACGGTTGGATAAAAAGATATGATAATGTAACAGAATAAATAATCTTGTTATAGAAGTTTAATAGATTGATATAAAATATAATTTAGACATATGTAAACATTGGATGAAATTACAATATAAATTTTAAAATGAAATTTGGGATATCTCGTATAAAATGATGGAATAAATAGTTTAGTCATGGATGATTAATAACTGATAAATATATAAGCATATGTTAGTTTGACAGTGTGAAATTTATATAAACTGTGAGTAATGACTATGAAAAGATAGCACAAAAGATTCTCAACCAACTGACACACTGTATGTTTATAAAATGGAAGATGGTTTTATGTTTTTATGTATTGTTTGTATATGTTTGTCTTAAAAAAAATAAAAACTTTTTTTTAAAAAAAAGAAAGTGGCATCATTTATGGGTTTTTTTTTCTCTTTAGGCTGCAGCAATTCTTCATTTCACTCCATTTTGATTACAATTTTGCAAATTCACAACCATGCTCAGACAAAATACTCAAATATGTAGAGAACTTTTATATATTTAAATTTAGATTTCTAAATTTTAAGTTTAATGCTGATTAATATTTACTGTACTTGTTGATCTGGATCAAATATACATCCCCTAAAAGACAGTCAGTTCTGGTCTGAGGGGAATTTGTTCAGTGGTATGTTTCAAAAAAGTTTTTACACCAGTTCGGTGGGTGTGGCTTTGTGCACGCACACACACTTTGCACACACGCATACACCAAACATGCACTTTACACAGACACAGAGGCTTTCCGACTCACTTCCTGCAATCCTGTACTCTCCCCGTCACTTCAGCAGCTGACACATAAAGCAGCTGCGCTTCAAAAGCAGGACATAAAGCCTGGGCAGATGGGTGGGCCCAACAGCAGAGCGTCTTAGAGATCCGGTTTGGTCTCCACTGCTTTTCAGCGGTACCAATACAGCTGAACGGGGCCGAACCGGTAGAATACCTCCACTGGATTTGTTCATATTGGCAAGAATAAAATTGGAGATCATTAAAGGCAAGGGAGAGTCTTCAGCATAAGAAAACATTTGACTAAGTGAGAAGGAATATCATGGACAAACCATGAGCAACTTTCTCTTAGTAAAAATAGGACAAAATGCAGGTATTTAGTGACTGTTCCTGTAGTGAGCGTTGAAAGTTAAAGCACTGAAAAAAGTGGCTTATGACAATTGTAGCATCCTGATCAAAATATGGACGTTTGGCAATTGGCTCATATTTATGACGGTTCCCAGGGTCCTGACAAGCAGGAAGACGACCAATTCACTTAATCTTGTTGGTAACTTATCAACAGCAGGGATTCACTTAATAACTGTGGCAAGAAAGGTTGTAAAATGGGGCAAACCTCACTGAACACTTCTCTTGCTTAGAAACATACCGGTCAATTGTGGTGGTAAGTCAAGAACTACCTTAGGGTGGATGCAGAGAAGCCGTGAAAATATAGTCATATTGATATCCTGGCAAGAGAAAGTGTATCATTCAGGAGAGAATTCAGCACTGCTGTTTGAATTTGATAGCCAGATCCTGAAGATGAAACTCAAATACTTGGCCACCTAATGAGAAGGAAGGACTCACTGGAGAAGAGCCTAATGCTGGGAAAGATTGAGGGCAATAGAAGAAGAGGACGATAGCGAATGAGGTGGCTGGACGGAGTCACTGAAGCAGTAGGCATGAGCTTAAATGGACTCCAGTGGATGGTAGAGGACAGGAAGGCCTGGAGAAACGTTGTCATGCTGTGATGGGTGGGACATGATTTTGCAACTAACAACAACGACTAGCTGTTTGAATAATGAAGCAATTGATGTGTATTTTTATTATTAAACACCTGCATGTCTGCATGTCTATATAGATATAGGTCAATTTTCATGCAGAAAGTGTGGTGAGGTAAAGCAGAGGGACTGATAGTTTTAATGGTGAACCCACCAAGTTGAATACGAAAGTTTTTTTTTTCCAGAGAAGCACAGGCCCAGCCTGCCCCCTAGTGATTCTGCCTAGTGATTTGGAAGGAAACTTGCAAGTACAGTAAAAAAGACAGAAACATTTGCATCTATCAGATAAAACTTTGTTTGATTGTCATAATCACATATCTGTGTTTTTAATAAACAAAGATTTAATCAGATGAACATTTTTGTATTATATATATATTCAATTACCTTGCCGATGGAATATGAAAGTAAATCTTATTTTGATTACAATATTTATAAATAAATTTATTAAAGATCTTAAAATTACCAGTGTTAACATATTGGATTTTGAAAATTCTATGAAAAACTGTAATAAACGCTATTGGGGAATTTCATTCCTATGGCAAAAAATTTGGAAGAAATGGTTTTTGTTTTCAGCAAACTAAGTGATGTTGTTAATATACAGTATTTTTAGTCCACCTTTTTTATTGTAGTGGAACCTTCAAAATAAAAATTTATTGCTAATGATGTAATAAATGCAAATCCAATCCTTTGTTTCACATTTCAGAACACCCAAAACTGTAAGAGTTCTACAATACTCAACATTCTATTACATTTCTACCACTCATTTTCTCTATTTTAATATACATAAATATATATGTGTTGGGTTTATGTATAACTTCATTTTTACTGAAATCAAGGGCAAACTAAGTCACATTAGTATCATTATTTAAAGTGGAAGGGCAAGTTTTCTCTACGCCACGGCTTCAGTATCTATTATAGAGAAGAACATCTGCTTGGTGGCTTTAGTATTCCGCTATGTATTTAAACAGGGAAGAAACAGAGGTCTATAATTTAAGAAGTGTCCTATATATTGTCTTCACTCTGAAATCTGTAAGCAAGTATACTGATAGTCCTCTGAGAAGATGTCTTTCCTTATAGTTCAACACCATGGAGTATTGTAACAGGGCTCCCAGGTGATGCCCTTTTTCTTTCTAGCATAGAACTGTATGGCAGGATTGGATTGAAACTGAAAAGAAGACTAGACCTCTCTAAATTCTAAGTGATATATTTGGACCTCTCCCCAGTGCTGGCTGGCTTGTTTCAACTCTGAACTTCATTCATGTAGCAGTAAAAAAGTGGTCGGGCATAGAGCCCCAGCCATTCTGTCACATAGAAAAGTAATGCACAAAGGTAACTTCAATGGCACCAAAACCCTAGCCACTATAGAAAACCCCAGCCACAGAATTATCAGAGAAGCCATAGAGATTGAAAAAAGACCAGAAAGCATGAATAGAAGAGATGATTCCACCAGCTGTCAATCATTTGGAAGCCTGCACTCACAAACAAACAAATCTCCACACTACAAGCCAGGCAAACACCTAGGCACAAACAGATCCCCCCGATACCTCCAGCTCAAACACACCTCAACCAGGCACCCAGATGAAACCTAGCTTCCTAACAAATGATAGCTGTCCATTTACTCGGAGCCAAGCTGCACTAAAAACCTCCAATACAGTAACACAATGTTGCCAGCCAATCAAGATACAAAAAGAGTCAAAAAACAGACAGAAGATATTAGAAACACCAATCAAGCAGAACACAGCAAACTCCAAGACCAATAAACACAGACCAAGACTCCAAACCAATCAGGATGAAGAAAAAACCATTCTGGCACAGCAATAGGCTAGCTCCAAATTTAAACTGAACAACTGTAAAAGTCTGACTCACAGATGAACACAATACAGAAGCCTGATGATGGCAGATGAGATTCTGCTGAAACATTGCTACAACTTTAAAAGCACAACTACAATGACGTGGGAAAATACCTGAACAAAGCTGAATACCATACATGTAAGTACCTGCGAAAACTTAAGAAAACACACACACATATATCTATATCTATATCTATATCTATATCTATATCTATATCTATATATCTATATGTTTTCTTAAGTTTTCGCGGGCATTCAGCTTTGTTCGAATATTTTCCCACGTCATTGTAGTTGTGCTTTTAAAGTTGTAGCAATGTTTCGGCAGAATCTCATCTGCCATCATCAGGCTTCTGTATAGTGTTCATCTGTGAGTCAGACTTTTACAGTGGTTTCAGATTTAAATTTGGGGCAACCTATTGCTGTGCCAGAATGGTTTTTTCTTCACCCTGATTGGTTGGGAGTCTTGGTCTGTGTTTATTGGTCTTGGAGTTTGCTGTGTTCTGCTTGATTGGTGTTTCTAATATCTTCTGTCTGTTTTTTGACTCTTTTTGTATCTTGATTGGCTGGCAACATTGTGTTACTTTATTGGAGGCCTTTAGTGCAGCTTGGCTCTGGGTAAATAGACCGGCTATCAGTTAGGAAGCTAGGTTTCATCTGGGTGCCTGGTTGGGGTGTGTTTGAGCTGGAGGTATCAAGGGGGAATCTGTCTGTGCCCAGGTGTTTGCCTGGCTTGTGGTGTGGAGATTTTTTTGTTTGTGAGTGCAGGCTTCCAAATGATTGACAGTCTGGTGGAATCATCTCTTCTATTCATCCTTTCTGGTCTTTTTTCAATCTCTATGGCTTCTCTGATGATTCTGTGGCTGGGGAAAGCATGAATAGAAGAGATGATTCCAATATTTTTTTTCCCCACTGCAACGATTTATTTCACAGATTTATACAAATCTTGACACAAATTCAGACCAGTGTTCTTACATATTTGTATGATTAAATTCTGTTGTGAGCTTTGTGCTCCCAATACATGATTTATTTATGATGAATGAGTAAGTGAAATAACAAGTCACCCACCCTGGTTCTGATGCTCATATCCTAACAGCATTTAGACTTGAGGTTTTGTGGAGATTAATGCAATATGGCATGTTTTGAAAGTGCCACAAGCAGCGGACTGAACTGTTGGGGACAGAGGATTTGCTGAAATAGCAGTCACTTTCTAAAACAAACTTAAAACAAGTGTCAATTTTAATTCCAAGAAATCCGATTTAGACACTCTGGCAGGAATGCCTTTCGGTGCTTAGCTCAGATGTTTCCCAACCCAATGCCCTCCAGTATTTTTTAGCGTCCACACAAGTCCACCACATATGGCAATATGAGCCAGGTGTCTGATGACATTTCCAACATTTTTCGGATTTATTCTTGAACATTCTTGCTATTCTTCTTGGGGAAAAATGCCACCTGTAAAACATCTTGTACAAATTTTCTTTATATGCTGTTGACAACTGTCATTTTATAATTTTGAGACCACAGTTTTTGGCATTTCTCTAAATCAATCCCATATCCAAAATTCTTTCCCCAAGCAACCATTGTTTCTTTAACTTGTTCTTCTTCTAGTTTAATTTCTAATAAATATCCATACAATTTTTTAATCACCTTTTTGCCAGTACCTGTCAAAATCTTATCTAACTCAGTCAGTTTATCATAGAAACCTTCTGTTTTAGAATCTTTATCATACCTTGAATGTATTTGCACATATGAAAACCAATTCATCTTTATACCTTGTTCCTCTAATTTTTGCATAGATTTATTCCCTTTTCATTCAATATTTCACCATATCTATTTGTTCCTTGTTATATATTATAGGATAGGAAAATGTTTCAATAGTTGATAGCCAGACTGGAATTTTCAAATAGCATTGCCTTTTAGTCTTCTCCCAGTTTAACCACAGAGACTCCTGTATATAATGTCTTCTAAAATACCCCTGTGCTTTAGTTCCTTTATACCATAGAAAAGCATGCTACCCCAACAACAGGTCATGTCCTTCTAATGTCAACAATCTAGTATTTCTTAATCTTATCCATTCCTTAACCCACATCAAATTTGTAGCTTGGTAGTACAACTCCCAATTAGGCAAACTAAATCCTCCTCTTATTCTAGCATCTTGCAAAAGTTTTAACTTTATTCTCGCTTTCTTACCTTGCCATATATATTTCAACACAATTTTATTTAAATATTCAAAGTAGTCTTTTCCAAGCCTAATTGGAATTGTTTGAAACAAATATAAAATTCTGGGTAATATATTCATCTTGATTGTTGATATTCTCCCTATTAATGACAGTTGTAAATTTTCCCATTTCACCAAATCTAGCGCTATCTGCTGGTTAAGTTTGATATAATTATTCTCTGCATCTTGCTGTCAGGTATATCCCCAAGTACTTGATCTTATTCGTAACCTGAATTTTCAATAGGTCTGCCAGTTCTTCCTTTTGTCTTGATAGCATATTCTTTGTCAAGATCTTTGTCTTATCTTTATTTATTTTCAAACCAGCCACCTTTCCATATGTCTCTATCTTTTCTATCAATTTTGATGCTGTTTCTAGTGGGTCTTCTAAAATGAAAACCAGATCATCTGCAAATGCTTGCAATTTAAATTCTTCCTTTTTAATTTTCATCCTTTTTATGTTCTTTTCATCTCTAATATTTCTATTTAGCACTTCCAAAGTTAACAGGGGTGATAGTGGGCACCCTTGTCTTGTTTCTTTTCTTATATTGATAGTCTGTCAGTTCTCCCTCTATCATTACATTTGCTGTTTGTTTATAGTATATAGCTTCTATTGCTTGAATAAATTTTCTAGCAAAGCCCATCTGTTCCAGCAGTAATAACATGAATCGTCAATTCACATTATCAAATGCCTTCTGTGCATCTAGAAATATCAGAGCCATTTGTTTTTCAGGATGTGCCTCGTAGTATTCCAAAGTGTCCAAGATTACTCTCATATTGTCTTTAATTTGTCTCTTTGCCAGAAAATCCATTTTGGTCAGAGTGAATAAAATTATTTAGGTATTTTTTAAGTCTTTCTGCCAATATTGAAGCAAAAATTTTATAATCTGCGTTTAATAGGGAAATAGGTCTATAGTTTTTGATTTGTAATGGATCGGTCTCCTCTTTTGGAACAAGTGTGATATAAGCTTCTGACCATGATTTAGGTATCCTCTTCTTTAACATAACTTCATTCATAATTTCTAGCAATGGAAGATTCAATGATTCTTGTAATGTTTTGTAAAATTCTGCCGGAAGTCCATCTGGGCCTGGTGCCTTTCCATATTTTCCATCATCGTTATATTGCTTTCTAACATTGTTTCAATTTTTTTAGGTATCTGGGGTAAATTAGCATTCTGTAAATACTGTTTAACTCTTTCCTCATCAATATTCTCTTGTGTGTATAGTTTCCCCTAATAGTCTCAAATGATTTCCTTCTTCTCTTTACTAACATAACAAACTTGTATTAACATCTATTAATTGCAATATTTTCCTTGATTCTCTTTTCTCAATTTATATGCTAACCATCTACCTGGTTAATTTGCACCTTCAAAGTAGTTCTGTTTAGCACCTCTAATTTTTTATGCTAATTCTTTTTCTATTAGACCCATTTTATGTTTGGTTATATCAATTTTTAACTTAATGTCCTTTTTCTGTGGCATTTTCTGTAGCTCTTTTTCAAGTCCTTTATATTCATCCTCTAATGCCTTAGAGGCTAATCTTTTCATGGTATTTCTTTTCCTTGTATAGTCTATTATCAAGCCTCTGGCATATGCCTTCATTGTATCCCATACATTCTGGATTGATGTATCTTCTTTTTTGTTTTCTCTAAAGAAAAAAGCCAGTTCTTTCTCCATCCACTGTGTGAAGTCTTTTTCCTTTAAAATAGTATTATTTAACATCCATCTAGATCTTCTTTTTTGTCCTTTCCATTTAATTGTTGTTGGATTGTGATCTGCTCAAGTACTTGTTTCAATATTTATTTCTTGAATATTAGTTAACAATTCTGTTGACATCCATATCATATCTATTCTGGACCATGATAAATGTCTATTTGAGTAGAAGGTGTATTGTTTAGTTTTAGCATTTCTTTCTCTCCATGTATCTTTTAAGTTTATTTCATCCACCATTTTAAAAAAAGATTTAGGGAGAGTCTTTCTGTTTTGCTTTATTGTTTTCTGTGCTGTATAGTCCAGTTTATTGTCTACAATTCCATTAAAATCTCACATCACAACTATATTAGCATAGTCCAGTTCAATTATTTTCATATGTAATTTTTTTATAAAATTCTTCTTGATTGTCATTTGGGGCATAGATTGCAACCAGGAGTGTTTTAGTATTATTGTGCATTATTTCCACCATTAGTATTCTTCCGTCGTCATCAGTATAAATCAATTTCGTTGGGATGGTCTCTTTAATATATCAAACCACTCCTGTTATCTTACATTGTGTCAAGGAAGTAAATATTTTCCCTAATTTTGGCTGTATCAACAATTGTTCATATTATTTTTTAATATGTACTTCTTGTAGGCAGATTATATCAAATTTTAATTTCTCTAATTTATGGAAGGTTTTCCTTCTTTTAACAGCTGAATTAAGTCTGTTTATGTTAATTGTAATCTATTTTTTCTCTTCCATGGTTATATTTTATAGTTAGATTTGACAGCTCTCATGGATCTTGGTTCACGTTGTTCTTTGGCTTCCTCCTTTCCACCTACTGCACCTTCTTCTTTTTCAGTCGTCATTTGGCAGTCCTCTTGGAATTCAATTAGTGAAATTTCTTTTTCTGCCTCTTCCTCTTTCCCTCTGAAAAATTCTGTGTAAAATGATTCAGGTTTCTCAATTGAGTCAATTCTATATCTCTGTTCTTGCTTGTTCCATGGGAACATTAAACCTTCTGGAATCAGCCATCTATAATTCACCTCTTTTTTAAGTAGCAATTTGGTCAAGAATTGGTATTCTCTTCTCATCTCTCACTCTTCTGGGTACTTGTTTCAAGACCACAATCTCCTTATCTTTGTATTTCAATGTTTTCTCTCTTGCCACTTGCAATATTGGTGTTTTAATGGCTTTCTTTGTAAATCTGATGTGAACTTCTCTTGGTAAGCTATTTCTCATTGCATATCTTGTGAAGACTCAATAGACCTCATCTATTCCATCCATCATCTTCTCTTCAGTTATTTCCAAAGCTTCAGCCAATATTTCTATCATTATCTCAGCTAGATTTTGTCCTTTTTCTTCCTCTATGTTTTGGAATCTAAGATAAAATTCTGATCTGTCCATCTCCCATCTCAGCATACCACTTTTATCTTGTTCAACCACAGTTAATCTGTTATCGATGTCTCCAATCTTCTTGTGTCTTTGTTTATCTTCTTCTTCAATTTTTTGGAGTCTTTCATCATACTTCATCATCATTTGTTGGATGTTCTCCACTTTTTCATCAGTTTTCCCTATTCTTTGTTCAATGTTCTCTATTCTCTTTTCAATATTCTCTGTTCTTATTTGAATATTTTGAATTCCTTGCATAACCATCTGCAGGGTCACTTTTTCTTGTTCTTTTTCTTGCCTTCACATTGTCTGTATTGAATGTTGTCCTCCAGATGGTGGAGAGGAAGAAGTAGAAGTTGAGGAACCAGGAGCTGTTAATTTCCTACTCATTTTGAGCAATTCAAAATCTTCAGGTTCTTCTATACCTTAATCCAATTGTGAAATAACCAATTACAATTCCAAATAAAAATAGTAGGAAAAAAGAAGCCAAATAGTAATAATAATAAAAAAAGAAAAAAATTTCTTCAGGTTCTTGTATATCTTAATCCAATTGATTGGTTAGATAACAGTAAAAATTCAAAAATGAAGGAAAAGACCATAAACATACAGAAAAAAGAAAAAGTTGTAAAATCCTAAAAAAAGGCAGAAAAGTGAAGAATAAAAAGCTAAAAAAAGAAAGGAAAAGTTCTTCAGGTTCTTCAACACCTTGATCCAATTAAGAGATCTCAAATATAAAAGGATGCATAAGAGGAAAAAAAAAGAAGGCCAGAAAAAAAAACCAAACCCTCCCCCAAACCCAATATGGAAGGTAGATGGAAAGACAAAAATACCAGGAAGGGAGAGAGAGAAAAAGGCTACTCCCTTAAAAAGAAAAGGAAGGGAATCATTAATACTAAAGCTTTTCCTTTAAAATAAAAAGCAAGCGTAGAAATTTAACTTCCAAAGACAAGAAAAAAACAAAGACAAGTTCCAAAGAGCCAAAAATCCAAATAGCTATTACAAAAAGTAAACTGATGAGGAGGGGTAGCACAGCTTAGAAAAAATAAAAAGAGCACACTACACTTTGTTTAATTATCCAAGGCTCTTGTTATAAGTCTCTTCTCCAGAGACTTATCACTTTTTCTTTTCCTATAAACTTCAACACTAGACTCCAGATATTGATAGAAACCCAGAAGAGCACCTGCAATAATACTCTCCCATGCTCTCCCCTCTATCTTGTCAAACAGGTAATGTCCTTGAAAAGAAGTCTCAGTTCTTTCTCAGCTTTGTCTGGTCAAAAGAGAAATAGAATATTTCCAAGCCTCTAGTTGGCAGTGTTACAAAGTTTCTTTTGCTTTCACCTTCCCCCTCCTTTTCCAAGCAAAATATAATAAGAATTAATTAAAAAAAGAAAAAAATATTTTAAAAAAAGAACTAAAAGGGAGTCTCTAGCCTAAAATATTATGAAGTCAAAAAGGAGAACAAGAAGAGATGAAAGAAGAGAAAAAAACCAGTATAGTTTCAAAATATAAGATCATGTGTAGAAAATCCAGCAATGAGAGAAAAAAATTAAAATATTACTTTGACATTCCTGTTTAAAATCGCCGCTTAATCACTTCTGTCAAGACTTTTACAGATTCTTTCTTTTCCTTAGGGTGTCCTTTCAAATCTTAAAATAATAAAAAAAGTTCTCACCAAACCTGCACACACTCTCTTTTCGTTCTCTTTCATTTCGGAGCTGTCCCAACTTTAGCAGCTTTAATTACTGCCTCTTTGCCGCTGGCAAAAAGAGCTTCTCCTGGATCTACCAGGGACTTTGCGGTATCCCTGGGATTGACAGGATGTGCTCTTTACATTCACCATCTCTTCAGTACAGTTTAGATCCACTTGGACCGTCCAGGAGCAAAGATATCAGCAGCGATCTCAAACCTCCAAGATTGCATGCTGTATCGTTGAGATGCCAGCTCTGCCCTCCCTCAATAATGAGACTGATTTTGTATTGCCTTCTTCTGGGATGATTTTTGATTCCCCAGTCTAACTTATGGCACTATAATTTTCTGGTGCTTTCCTATCCAATATCAACCAGGCTGTACTAAGCATTTCCAGATTACTCCAAGCTAGATAGATGTTATCAACAAGCTGGGTCCCGGTTGATATTCTATAGCCCAAATGTCCTTTTTCCCCTAGTCTGTACCCATTTCAGTTCTTAGCTGAAACAAGTAGTGCAAAAAGTAAAGGCATTTCACACTTTTTTGCAGTAAATGTTTGTTTCTGTGTGTCCTTTGTGTCCATGCCTTTTTCTAGACTATCATTTATCATGATGTTAGAAACCAGGAGGTTCTGAATTCTAGTCCCACATTAGGCACAGCAACCAGTTGTTTTCTCACAGCTAAACCACCTCACAGAGATGTTGTTGTTGTGGGGAAAACAGGAGGAGTATTAGGTATGCTTGCTGCCTTGGGTTATTTGTAAAAATAATAGAAGTGGGATGAAAAATAAAATAAGACAAGTCCCATTGTTTTGCTTACTGTGATATCCAGGTCATGTTCATCATACACCCAGAACTGTTGCCTAAATGCCATGGTGGTGGATGTTTTATCCTGGGTCAATGTCAGTAACTTGCCTTTCATCCTCCAGGATGGCATCCTCGTTTGCACCATGCCAATCCTGAGTGAAATAGGAAGAACTACAAATATGTTGCCATGGATAGAAAAAAAGACCATGACTTGGATGAACCTTGGGTCAATCTTTATATTCTTATCTCATTGATCTTGCTGCAGGATAGCTATAGGTAAGTAGATAGGCAAGTGAATAAATGATGTACAATGGTGCAGCTGGCTAGGTTGGATTTTTGTAAATGTGTGTGTGTGTGTGTGTGTGTGTATTTGTATGCACACTTTACAAAAGAAAACCCATTTATGTTACTAAATGTAAGGGCAAAGGGAAGCTTGTAATTCAGTAGAAAGAAGCTATATCCCCTGATATTGCAATGAAAAATCATCCTGGAACTAAAGAAGTAATAATTGGCTCTGAAATTCTGCAGTCATGGTTGGTGGCCTAGAATTTCCATTTCATAAAATTCAGTAATAAAATTAATAATTTCTGGATAGAAAAAAAAACCTCCACAAATCAAAATAAACTCCCAAACTGTGGGTATCTCCTTTAAAGGAAAAAGGATTTTTTAAATTACTTTTATTGTTGAGATTTAGGGGAGTATTGCCTTTCGAGTGCAAATTATGCCTCAGAAATGCACATTATTTCTCTATCTTCCATCATAAACTGAGCAAGCCCAAATTGCAGAAGCCATGAGAGATTGATTGATTGATTGATATTTCACATTTCTGGACTGCCCATCTCCCTCAAAGATTCTTTTTCTGCTGTGCCAGCCGTTGGGCTCCAACATCATTACATAAATGATACTGCAGCTATCATGTCAACAATCATCTCTGAATTCATTTGTAATGCAAATTATCCCTCTCCCCTCCTCAATTACATGCACTGAGCCAAGGCCCTAATGAATGGCACTCTTGATTTAGTCTTACTGAGAAATAGATGTTGCCATCAGGAAGAACACCACCAATCACAAAGTCTGCTCCAGGAATCTCCTTATTAATGGTAAAGCCAAAAGCCACCCATCCAGTTGACTGGGCTTGAAACTCAAAACTCATAATGGCAAGTTCATCATCATAGTCCCATCGGAGGTGAGTCTGGTGTCTGGGATCCAGAAACGTAGAGAAAAGCAGTCGGGAAACTGTGGAATGGCTGGAGCAAATGCACAAGGTGGACATGAGGAACAACAGGCTTTTCATAGACGAATGGTTCATATATGGGGAAGATTGTGCTTTTTTGTTCTCTCTCATATCTTCTGACAGAGCTTTCCTTCAGTAACCACCTTGTGGGATGGAGAAGACCCTATTTATGTGAAAAACTGGGACCAGCTGCCAAAGAGGAAGGACAGCATTTTGGATTCTGGACAGCATTTTGTTTTTCATTTTATCTAATTAAATGGTGTGCTTCCCAAAAGGCATTGTGTGATGTCTTTTTTTCAGGAGAGAAGATTCTTCTTATGTCCAGGTATTGCAAAATGGACATCTTCCAGATGACATAATCTCTCCTGGATGTGAAAGTGAAGTAGAACATTTCTGAAGTGTGTAAACATTTTGACACCACTAATTTTGTTTATGTTTGTAATCTGAGGAAAGAGGAAAATTCACATTCTCTGTCCCCTCTAGCCGCTTATCGGTTTCAGTTTAATGATCTGGCAGGAAATGCTTTCAAAATGCAGTCTCACTGTCAGCTGCCCATCCACATGTCAGTATGCATGATCCAGACAGTTTTTCATGATTCCCACTAGTTCTAACTACTAAATATGTCTTATGTTCTTGTATTTATTTTGAATATAAACAATGAATTTAAAAAATATTCCAAAATTGTAATTATTGGTTCATTTAAGTAAATTAGGTTTCTATAGGCAGGTATTCAAACTCAATTCTAGGCTTGTACACTTGTTCTGGCAAAGTTTCATGTTTCTCTTATTCCATTAGATCATACATTATAAGTGATGCCCAATCTTCCCACGTTGTTAATTTGGAATATGTTTTTTTAATTAAAACAAAATCATCACAACTTAAGGCCAATCTGTTAAAAAAAGAGAAAACTGTGAGGATAATACTTAATCTATGTTACATATAGAGTAAGAATCTGAGAACAACTGAGGCGAATCAGTTGAAAATATTCAGGAGGAATTGTCTTCAGAATGAGATAGTGAGGGAGGAAAGGTTGATTAGCAGGGGTCTCCAAACTTGGCAACTTTAAGATTTGTGGACTTCAACTCCCAGAATTCCTCAGCTAGTCATGCTGGCTGGGCAATTCCGGGAGTTGAAGTCCACAAGTCTTATAGTTGCCAAGTTTGGAGACCCCTGCTGTTAAAGTGTCCCTCACCTTTTTAGAGTAAAACGAGCAAGAGTTTTGGGGTAAAGGTAAAGGTGCTGTGGATTAATATGGATACAGCTTTACTAAAATAACTAGATTACTATGTAAGAATAAGGCAGGATTACCTTAGCCATTTTGGGAAATCATGAATTTCTAAAAAGTGAGAGATGTTTACAGGCAATACATAAGTAATGGAATGGAACCAACTATATTATGATGGAATTCTGCAAATCAAAGGCGTTTAATTTTGAGCATTTAGTAGAAATATAATGTATTTGTATGTTGCAGATTTTTCAGATTCATGTAATGGATTTGGGAAATTAAATAGACAGGCAGGACAGAGATAGGTAAATGAGAGAACTAAGTGCATTCTATCAGATTATGACTACATATAGACTGGGTATAGCCAAACAATATAGAAGCAGCCAATACCTATTGAAAACTAATTTTATCCTGTCCCTTTCTATCAATGTTCTAAATAGCTCTTTCTCAGTTCATGTCTGGAAAATTATTTTTTGCATCAGAAAGTATGAGTTGGATATGGGAGGTACTTCTGATATAATGTTGGGCAGGGAAAAGAGGATTTACAAGGCAAAGATGGCTTAAGAAAAGATAAAAAGAACTTGGTTTCTAAGGAAGATTGTGTGTCTCCATTTTGAGGGCATCTGAGATGTCTTCAGGAAGAGAGAACATGACTTTGTGATAACAAGGAGCGATTAAAGCACACTAAAGAAGATAACAATGATAAAAGGGCACTTGTGGGAACACTTAAGATCTGGCACCAACTAGAGCGTGAAGGAAAGGAATGAAACCCAAGTCCTCATGAGTAACAATGGTTGCATTTAGAAGTCATGTACCTGGAGGGAGATGGACATGTTGGCTGATGCAAACAGGAAAGAGATAGTGATTATGAATGACAACTACATTAGTAACTTCACTGTATATATGAGCAAGGTGCTAGGAATTGATATTAAATGTGGTACGAAGTTGGGGGGAAATATAGAATGGAACCAAGAGAAAAAAACATTCAATCTATGGTCAAGATTCTCTGGTATCTTTAAAATGTGTTGAAATTCCAGTGCTATGTATTCTTAAACAATATGGTTTCAGGGTGGCTAATAATCCAGAAGAAAACAACTTACAAACCTGAAGTGGCCATAAGACTATGAAAACGTCCAGTGGTGGAATTCAAATTTTTTTACTTCTGGTTCTGTGTGTGTGGCGTGGCATTGCTTGGTGGGCATGGCAGGGGAAGGTTACTGTAAAATCTCCATTCCCTCCCCAGCCCACTAACCTGCTTTCCAGCTCCGTTCTCCTGTGCAGGGCAACAAAAGAAGACCCAGCTGGGACACAGGAGGCAGGGAATAGATGGGGGCAGGGCCAGTCAGAGGTGGTATTGGCCAGTTCTCTGAACTACTCAAAATTTCCACTACTGGTTTTCCAGGACTGGTCAGAACCTGCTGAATACAACCTCTGGAAACATCGTTGGACAATGCTGGCTCTTCAACTGTCAATCAGAAAGGAACACCACCCTCAGTTGGACATGTCTGGCAATAGAAACCTTTACCTTTTTTATTTTTTATTTTACAGCTGCAGCTGAACTGTAAATTCACAGAATTCTTCAATCAGACATTCAGGTCTTTCTATTTGACATTCTTTTAACTTCCCTTACTCAAACGGTTCCAGTCTGATTTCCTTGATCACATGATTTCCTGTTCTCAGGTCTGCATTTGGTTGCTGTTACCCCTTATATTAACGTAGGTATAGCTGGCCCAGCCAGACAAGATTCTGCTGAGATGCCCTATTGCCACAAATGAGCTTCCGTTTGTTGTTCGCTCTCTTGTCCTTGACAGGTAAGGATTTTCTGCTATCAGTTAAATCTCTGTTCTTTCATTTTATAGAATCTTTCTTTCTTTTTTTTGCTAGATTTTAACATCAGCATGAAATTAAATGACAGGGACATTCCAAGTGATGTTAAAAAGGAGCACACACACAAAAAAACCCCATTAGCTAGGGTATTCTTGACTTGGTCTGATTTTCAGTTTCTGAAAAATTGTTAAAGATCTGAAAGTAATAAAGGCCTTTAAAAGAAAAAAATGTGATAATGTCACCGATGTAATTTCAGTGCTGGTGCGACTCATGTGCATCACAAAGACCAATAACTTAAGCAATATCCTTACTTCTTTTTACTAAGTTTTTGCTTGGATATCTGGAAATTGAGTCATAGCAATTGAACTTATTTTTTGTTGGTTTGAGACATTTTGCTGCCCATCGAAGCATGTTCTTCACAGGTTCTCTGTGCAAGCTGGTTAGGCATAGAGTCATTGGAATGTACCAAATCCTTCCACACCAAACTCAAGGTTTTCCCCCCAAAGTCCATGGCAATATGTCAATAATGATTCACAGTCATCTAGACAGACTCAATTTTCAGACAATTCTATTTGGAGGACTGAAAACCTTCATCAATATATAGTTTACTTGATGTGTAACTAACTTGTTAAGCTTAGTTGCGAATTTAGAAGTGACTTTCTCATTTTAAAAGATGAAGGGATAAAGGTCCTGATCTAAAATTATTTTCCTTTTTGTGTGCTTGTAATAAACATAAATCAATTTATCAGTGCCACAGAAGGTAAGCAGGCAAATTAGTACTTTCAGAAATATATCTCATTTTTAAAGCTGTCATTTTCCATTATTAAAATGAATGTGATTACCTATTGACAATGAATCCATTAACTATTAATTAATTATGGATTCTTATAGCTGCTCTTATTGATCAGACACCAGATGTGATCATTATGGAAGGGGATAAAACCACACTGAGATGTTCTCAATCTGGGACCAAACATGTATACATGTCCTGGTACAAGCAAGAGAAGAGAAGAGAAGCCGGTTCCCAGTTCCAGCTGGTGGCTTTTACATCTGAAGGTTCTCCACGAGACTCTGCCATTGAGAAACCTTTTCAAGAACGCTTCACGACCACAGGGATGAAGTCATTTGTCTTCCCTCTGTCTCTGGAAAATTCCCAGCTGGAAGACACAGGCACCTTCTACTGTGCTTCACAAGAGCACACAGCCAAGCAAATGCTGAGGAAGCCAAGCCAAAACCTCTTCACAGGAACTCCCCACCACCCGCCACCCCATGACAGATCCTTCCCAATAACTGACACAGGAGGGAAGCCATGAGCTATTCCCTATATTATAGAAACAGTACTCACTAAGATGAGCTAGAGCAGGCTTATGATTGCACTGGTGGGTCAGAATTGTATTTTATTGTCTAGCTGTAGAGTCTGCTCATTGGTGACACCCAGTTATGCATCCCTCCTTTTAATTAATGTTGCATGATTCTGCAGCCATTAATTTGGCATTTTCAGAGTTATAAGCAGACTGTCATTGTAACTTGTATTTCTATTCTTTTATGCTTAATTTTTTTATTTCTTAATTTAATTTTTAATTTTTTAATTCAGATAAACATTCGGAGGCAGAGTAGCAGATAGCTAGATAGTTAGTATGGGAAATTCATATAAGCGTTTGCATGTGACACACGTATATATGCCAGAATCCACACTCCAAATGAAAGAAGGCCAAGGCATTAAAAACAAACAAGCAAACAAAGTAATATTAATTAAAATGTCCAGTCTTCTCCTGGCCCTCTGACTAAGAGTCTCTTTCTTAAGGTGGCCAACCAGGAAGCCCACTAGACTTTCAGCAGATGGGAGGCAGTTAGACTGTCATCAAGGCCAATAGCCATTGATCTCCAGGAATTGGTCCAGCCCTTTTGTGAAGCCAGCCAAGTTGGTAGCCAGTACTATACCTCTGAATTTAACTATCCTATTTAATTCAACTATCCTATTTACAAAACTAGTTCATTCATTGACACCAATCTTTTTCCCCATTCAAAATCTAAAAGTATGCATATTTGTATCCACAAACACACATTCCCTTCCTCCTTTCCAGCTGGAGAAGAAAGAAGAATGAGGAAAAATCAACTGGAGGTATGCTGGGATGGAATAAAGAAGGATGAACAAAAACAGAGATGAAGCAAGTGTGTTTTTTGGAGTAGTGGTCTGTATATAGCTGAGGAGAACCCTGGATGAAATGAGTTATCTAGACCCATTTCAGTCAGGTTTCTGGCTGCAGTTTTGTACTGACAGAGCTTTGGTTGCACTTGTTGTGGAGCTGCAATAGTAGTAGCACACCCATCATTGTGCTCCTTTATCTCTCAATGACTTTCATCACCATTGGCCATGGCATCTTCTGAACCAGCTCTGTAGGTTGAGGGTTTAGGACCATTTTGCAATGGTTCTCTTCCATTCTTATGGCTGGTTTGTATTAGTGATGTCTGGTGGGGAAAGACTGTCCTTTAAGCCCCCCACTTGTATGGTGCTGCAGTATTCTATTCTCTCTCTCCCCCCCCTTTCAACATCCACATGAGGTCATCCACTAGTTTAGTGTTTGGTACCCTCAGTACACCAAGCACATAGAAATACACGAAGGGGTGGTTTGTTCTCTTTACTGTACATGCAAACATATACACTTACAGTATAGAGACAAATCCCCCTAAAGTTCAGCAACTTTGCCTTACAACAGTTCAAAATTAAAATGGCATGCAAGACAGTAGTCAGGTGGAGTCTGAGGATCAGAGCTTGTGGCAGAATTTGGTTCGGGCTCAATGTGCATGACTCGAGGTACAAAGAGTGTGAGTTAATGGGCAGTTTCAACAGAGAGCTTGTGCTTGCTACTCCATTTTAATAAAAGCAGCCTCAGTGGAGTTCATCTGATGGGCTCTGGAGCTGGCTGCTCATCCTTGATCCTTTGACTCTGAATCTGAGCCCACCATGATAGGTGATGGCACCCAATTATATATTTTGACTCCAAACCAGCCAAGTGAGGCTGTCAAGGTTGACTCTGACTGAATCCTACCAAGACTGAATGTAGGTATTTAGGCCACCTGATTGTATTTCCCCATTCAAGAATGGTGCACAATTTGAGAGTCTTGTTGGATGTATACCTCCTGCTCAATGGACAGGGAGTAACTTTGACCAGGAAGGCTTTTGTCCACTTCAAAACTGCAGGCACCACTTCCAAAAATCACTTTCAAACGACTTCCAGAAGTCACTTCCAAAATCACTTCCAAAAATCACTTTCAAACCATTTCCAAAAAATGACTTCCAAAACCATTTCCAAAAATCTTGGTAAGAAAACTGCAGTTTACCTGCAATGAGTATTTTAAAGATTTCGAGATTATAGATTTTGTATACAACTTAGTTGAATCATTTACTTGGATATCTATATCTATCTATCTATCTATCTATCTATCTATCTATCTATCTATCTATCTATCTATCTATCTATCTATCTATCTATCTCTGTCTATCTATCTATCATCTATCTATCCATTTTTAAAATGTGAATTGTTAAACAATATGGGCCAGATACTTCAGCAGCTTCATGAACATACAAGCATGTTTGTGAGATGTTTTTTTTTTAAAAAAATTGCAGTAAACAAATGTTGGCCTGACATTTATTATATACAGCATTTATGATGCCACTTTCCTTCCCAGGTAATACTGTTTTGAACCACTTCTTTTGAGTGTTTTCTTTTGGTTTTCCTTTTCCTTGCACTCACACACCTTCCTGTTCTCATACCTGCATCTTGTGGCACTATGTCAGTATAACAAGACAGACCAGACTAAGAAACAACAGCATATAAAGCAGGACTACTTTTATTGGGACAGCTATCGTAACAGGATAAAGTTATTTTCTTGGGCTGGGCTCAAGCTTCATTTATCTTATGTGCTTTGCTAGCAGCTCTTTCTCTTGTTCTTCAAGGTTATTCCCTATGCCCTCTATACACTGGGCGCTTGATGAGTGTCCAAGATGTTATGTAATCTGTACTCTTGGACAAATGTCTGCTTAGCTTTCTCCTTGTGTTGAGATGACTATTTCCTGTCTGTCATGTCTAAACTGGTAAGCATAACTAGAAGAACTTAATATATCCTGACCTTAAATCGACATTTTTATCAGATTCTTTAGCATTTTTTCCAGTAGAGAGCAATGTTGATTATATGGATCTACAGTGGTTAAAGTTCATGGGGAATCACACATCTCCAATGCTGTTTCCTGACCTAATTTTTACACAGTAAAACAGCAGATATATTATTGTATGTGGACATGTTTTCGCATTCTATTCTATAGTTAACAGGGCAAGGTGATTCAAATGAGAACACAGTATAAAGGAGTAAGATTAATTATATAGCTTTGATTTACAGCAATTCCTGCTCCAACATAGCTGCCTTTGTGAATGGTATGGTCTGGTGTTTATGGATTGGATAACTGGGTAATCAAACTGGGTTTTGTTTAGTCTGACTGAATGCTTCTCTCTATCATCTCTCTAGCAAAGGTTTCAAAGAACTTCTGCCACATGCGCTGAACAACAACAATAACTAGAAGCAATTCACCTTGTAGTCCAGTTATCTTATTAGGCTTTAGAGCAGTTCGCAGAAACTTTCCATGTCATGGATCCCTTTTAAACTTCTGAGCTGATTATTATTGTGATGTGTGCTCTTCCTCACTTTCTCTAAAAGGCACCTCATTAGAATGAGTCTCCAGCCCACTATGTAAGAATTCATTTGATCAAGTGTCCCATAACATTGCAATATGTATAAGATTAAGACTTCCTTTCGCCCTAGGGAGCAAATCTGGTTTACCAAAGGGAATCTTTCTTGCCACACACTCCTCAAAAGAGAGCTTTTTATTCAATCCCATATGGTCTTTTATAATATTAGATGCCAATTCAGAGAACATTTCAGCAAAACTTTAAAAATACAGAAATGAACAACTGGGAAATGCCTCTTTGTAATTGGACAGTGATTGAAACAGCAATGTTTTCCATTAGGATCTGTGAGTTGTAACACTGAAAATTCCTGGTAAAATTTGACTCCTAGGAAATAAATCTATTTTGCTATCAACATAGAAATCCATTCTTCTAGCAATTCAAGTTAAGCTGAGATCTTACTGAAATACTTGTGTCATAACCTGAACCCTTTTCCTCCTAAATATCATAAATCATACCTCTGAGGGACTAGTGCTTAGGACTGTCTCCAATTTAGGTTGCTAGGTTGTCTGCCTATGTGAAATAAAGGGTAGGTGGGTAACAAAACAGACCCTCTGTATGGCTGCCTGTAAATGGTGGAATGTAGCTACTCCCAGCAATTTGGTTGACTCCTTCACTTCCTAGTATTCAGGAGCATACTCAAGACTGTTTCAAAGTTGTCTTTCATGTATATACATAACTGATTCAGACTGGGTGATTATTGTTTTATATTTATATTGCAGTTAACAGACACCTTCTGAACTCAGTTCATCATCATCATCATCATCATCATCATCATCATCATCATCATCATCATCACCATCATCATCATCATCATCATCATCATCATCATCATCATATCCCTTCATAAATACATAGTTTTGGAAAGCATTTTCCTTTGCATTCATTGCCAGTTTAAAATCTTGGTTGCCTGAGACCAGTTGGCGTTGCGGTTGGAACAGTTGGAAAATAATGGAGCTTTGTTGAGCTCCATGAAAATCAGCCAGTATCTGTGTGCCGGGAGACCCTATGTAGTCAAAGCCACCCTGGAGGGGTGGTGAAGGAAGGAGAGATGCTTTGTCAACCATGAGGAAATTTCCTTGTTAGTTCTGGAGAACGCTTTCCAGAATGGTCGCAGAGACAATGGCCAGTTTCTACAGAGCAATAATAGAAAAGAAGCTCCTCCATAAATCTCCAAAATTATTACCCTAAGAATGCCAATCATCCTTTGCTTCATTGGAAAAATCTTCCAGTTGACCAAATCCTGGACTAAAGGCAAGTCCTGAGTATCTTATAGGGATACATTGTTTTACATGAGATAATCCAATTTGTTAGGAAATGAAAGCCAAGAATCAATATCTATTACGCTCTCCCCTTGATTTTGCTCAATAAACCCAACTGCATATAATCACATCTTCACCCAATCTTGACCAAAGAACATGAAGAAGGCTCACTGCCACTGCTGAGGATGTTGCCCCAGCCAGAGACTAAACATATTGCTCCAGTGGATGGACAGCTGCTTGGTAGATAGATTGCTGAAACATGAGAATTGAGACTGGATGGTTTGGATAATTTGATGAGCATGGTGTCATTGTCCAAAGTTCGGGTTTTTTATTCTGGATGATGAATGATTTTGACTGAATCAATGTGCTGCTCAGAACCATCACCTTTGGTCAAACTCTGTTCCTCAAGTCTCACGTGGATTTGTCTGAATTAAAACAAGAAACAGATTTTGATCATACATATTTTATAATGAGCTGCCAGCCAAAATCTAGGCCCACTAATATTGCAGCTCATAAGAGCATCTATTATTATTGTACCCTATGATTATCATTAAGTGTTGTACTTTATGATTCTTGACTCTTGACGAATGTATCTTTTCTTTTATGTACACTGAGAGCATTTGCACCAAGACAAATTCCTTGTGTGTCCAATCATACTTGGCCAATAAAGAATTCTATTCTATTCTATTGCCCAGAGTGACTGTATCTTGAAAAAAATAGGCACAGTTGCATGTTGGTTTTCAGTAGGCAATGAAAACTTCTACACTCCTGTGTGTACCTACATATCAAAGCATGTGTATATATTCTTTATTAAATTGATTAATATATGTAAATTTTTCATGGCCGTGTCCCAAGTAATATAACAATAGATGATTACTTACAATTTATAGCAATGAGCAGCTGAAACAGTCCATTGGTTGTTTATGATGGAGCCACCACAGAAATGTTTTCCGAAACACAGAGAGACCTAATAGGGGATGTAATGTTTTTTGGCAGGTGTAGCCAGCCACAATTTTATCATCTTCTTTATCATCGATGGGGAAGGCAACTGGATAATGAAAATATTTAGAGAAGATTTCATACTGGGTGAAACAGGAACCAAATATTCAACACTTTTTAGCAGGAGGGATTTCTGAAATCTTTGGTGAACTTCGAAGGGTGCCCATTATCAGATCTTCAACTTATTGATATAAGCCACAAGATGGCCAGTCAGCCAGTTTTATATGAGTGGCTGATATATATTGTCTGCATGCATAACCTAGAATGCTATTCCTTTTCTGGGTAAGCAACATTGTTTGTGCTATGTAATGCTTCTGATCTAAAGGCAACCAGAACTAGGTATTTAGTTAGCATACCTGGCTGGAGATTTCCGGGAGTTGAAGTCCACAAGTCTTAAAGTTGTCATGTTTGGAGACCTCTGTCATAGGTCTTTGCCATGGGGTCATTGTAGACCCAGAAGGAATGCTTCAAAACCATCCAACCAGGAACCCAAAGGAGCATCATTTGTGAACACAACAACAGCAGCTATTTGGTCATCCATTGGTATCTCAGGAGATTAATAGTGGACAGATGGAACTGCAGCTCATTGGCTTATCCATACAAGGAAACAGTCCACAGATGGAAAACAAAAATTACAACATATACAGACGAAATGTGATCCATGTTTCTCTCAGGATTCCTCCAGATGAGGCTACAAAAACTGGCAAAATATTTCTGTGCCATTTCTAAGGCACATCGAGAGCTCCAGGTTTCATAGCTGCATATGGACTTTTCAGTGCTGCAGTCAGCCTCCATCCGCACCACATAAATATATAAGCCAAACCACTTTGGTTGTAAGGATCTGAATCACAGGAATACCTCTTATTAATGCACTATAGAATTTTGGCTATTATGAATGACAAGTTACAAATAGATGGTAGAATGTTATTTGGAACATGGATATAAAAGCAAGGAGTTTAAAGCACTCTTCTCCACTCTGGTACCCTCCAGATGTGTTACTTTGCTTCCAATTAAGAAGGTGATTACAATGTAGGCTGAAAGACTGACAAAAGAAAGTTACAATTCTGAGGTCCAACAAGATGACATTTTTAATGGAAGGGTCCCAAAGCCTGCCCCCACTCCCCCCATAGATGTGTAGGATGAGCAGAGATGGTGGGAATTACATTAGTTGGATTGATTATGTACCATCAAACTGTTTTTGGCTCCTACTAATAGGTGGTTTAGAATTCCAGAGAAAATTGTCTCTGCGAGATCAAAGGGGCAACCAAGGATGACTCAATTTTCTTCTCCAATTCTCTTCTGGCTCAGTAGTGTTCCATGCAAATATTTGTGAACAAAGTAGATGCTTCTTCAGTGATTTGCATGGACAAATGTCAAGGGGAAATTACACTAGACCTTGCACATGAATCAACTGATTTTAAAGATGTACACAAAACAATACATCCTCATCCTGAACAGAATCTCAACTTTGTGATCACAAACATTGTTTGGTCCTTCATCTCCAGAATGGGACACTGATACAAGACACTAAAACCACTTAGAACTGCAATCTGATCCTGAAATACAATCAGTTCTTGCTTCAAAATGGTAACTAGGACTCAATTTTCTTTCTCTTAGCAATGCAGTTGTGGAGTGCAACATCACATGACAACATCATTGCATTCTTCTGTGAGTTTTTTCAGAATCACACTCTAGTGCAGTGATGGCTAACCCTTTCACCATTGTGTGCTGAAAGTGCATGCACGTGTGTCTGCATGCATGTGTCTGCATTCATAATGCAATGCCGGCATGACCCCCGTGCTCCAGCACATGTGTGTGCACCCCCTTGATCCCTTACCCCCCATGCATGCGTGCACATCTCCTGCATGCGCCCGCCCCCTACGCATGTTTGGCAGATACTGTGATGACCCGTAGTGTCTCAAAAATAACACAAAAACTAAAACATGAATCAAGGTCTTATAATGCCTTCAACTTAACTTTGCTGTTTTATTAGTCACAGTTTAAATTCAAAAAGTAGATAATGAAGCAAAAGGAAACCAAAAACAAACTGCATTGACGAGAGTTCCAAGGCAAACCAAGATAATTAATCACACATTCCAGGAAGATAACCAGAGAGAGTCCATGGGAAGAATGGCAACAAAGATAAACCCTATCCAAGGAAAGCACTAATTTGACTCCAGCGTCTGTGGACACACAGTTTCAAACTCTTATATAGAGCTTACAGCTGCAACCCATGAGGAGGTTCATGGCCCTCTCCTCCTGAGGAGAACTCACTTTTCTCTGATCCTCTCATCCTTGTGTGCCCTAGGATGGATAGAGGATGGGCCTGGATGCTCCTCTGATTGTTCAGCCAGTCTCTGCCCTTCCCCAGCCTCTTCCACCACCTCTGGAGCCACACTTCTACTCCCTGTTGGCTGTTCCTCCTCTTCCTTAGAGTCAGTGTCCACCAGGGGCATGACAGATACCCAACAATCAGCTGGCTGGCAGGAAGCATGCGCACACATGCGCAATGGAACTGAGCTGGGGCAATGGCTCGCGTGCTGGCAGAGATGGCTCTGTGTGCCACTTATGCTTGCTATAGGTTCGCCATCACTCAGATGGAAGTCTGCTAGGAACTATAAGAGGTATAAACTAGAGATATATACCTCTTATAGTTCCTAGCAGGCTTCCAGCTCTTCATAGCTTCATAGCCACAACCCCATGAGCCCCTGGACCCAGTGGTCATGGGGGGGGGGGCAAAGCCATTATGATGTGCAATGAATATCTACTCGAGGTGGCATAAGAGACAGCTCCAATACCTAATGAAGTGGAAGGGCTATGCCTTATCAGAGGCATCTTGGGTAAAGAGTAGAAACATCCAGGCTGACTGCCTCATCACTAAATTCCACCAAGACAACCCAAACAAGCCTGGAGGGAGGGAATTGCAATTCTAAAATCTAAACCTGTACTCCAACTTCTTTGCTTTGCACAGGTCTCCTTCAAAAAGTGAGGGGAGCTGAATGTCAACTTGTAAAGCATCCCTGACTTGCTCTCGGCATCTATCGGAACCCTGACAACGAGCTGCTCCTCGTATGCTGCACACATTTATATTGTATCTTTGCTCTAAGGACTCAATCCAAAGGAAAAATACATAATGGAAAATACAAACTTTGTTACTTGGAATTCAACCAATAACAGGTGGAGAGGAAAGATGGAATTCACATTAATTTGCTTCTTATGTGATCCATCCAACCATTTAATACTGTCATTCTTAGACCAATACTTTGGATACTGAATTTATCAACCTAAAGGTTAAACATTCTATCCTTGCAGGTAAGTAAATATTATTTCTATGAAGTGGAATAATTTTGTGGCGATCTCATCATTTCAAATGTTCCTGGGTCTTGTTGGATGACATTGCTTAATCGATGGAGACCAGAATGTGGTGAAAAAGTGTATTGAACATGGTCATAAAATTCCAGTTAAAAACAGAAACTGGGAATGTTTCTCTCAGCAGAGTCCACAAAACTGATATTAACCTAACAGCTGGTTTTGGTCATATCTCTGCTTAAATGAGTTTTCATTTTACAAATGAAAAACTCAACTATACTAGAGCATTTGTGCTTAATTCAGTGTGGAATCAGCTTTCCTGTGTATTGCATCTAATACAAAAGAGAAGAAGTACATGTCAAATTTAAAGTTTGTCCTTTTAATTCTCCTGATTGCTAGAAATGGTATGATGCCATCATCGGAGGACTTTTCAATGAGGAAACAACAATCTTTGAATCCATTCTGAAAGTAAATAATGAAGAGCAGCTGTGCACAGAAGATACAGCCTAACACAGAATGTAGCCTGCAGTGTCTGAAAATTGAGATTGTACAAGAAAGAAAAGGGAGAATTGGGGGGGGGGGGAGTTACTAATTTCATTCTGATAATGCCTGTCATAATCTGTCATTAACATTGTTAGTGAGTCAGCTCCGTAACTGGAAGAGAGATGAGTAGTTCCTCTGGCGTTGAAGGCCCCACCTTCACTTCCTGCTTGGTTAGAGAGACTCAGAAGCCCTTCCTGCCACCAAAGTCGTGTTCCAGAGAGCTTCTTCTGGGCCAGGATTCAAGGGCAGATGTCAAACTGTGACTTTTCTTGCAATAGGAGCAATGCTGTGGGAAGTACTTGGTGTGCAGATATGGGCAGGTAGGGATCCCTTTTCTCAGCACTTCTAGGTTTCCAGTGTGACAATGTGTATTAACTGTCTCTCCCCTGGGATGGATCTTTCCCTCCCATCCAGCCTTCATAGGTCTTTGCCACGGGGTCACTGTGACCCAGAAGGAACGCTTCAAAGCCACCCAAGCAGGGACCCAAAGCAGCATCACTTGTGAACATGATGACAGCAGCTATTTGTTCATCTATTGGTATCGGCAGGAGCTTTATAGTGGAAAGACGGAACTGCAGTTAATCGGCTTATCCATACAAGGAAACAGTCCAAATATGGAAAACAAA